>NC_091166.1:41366740-41606740 GCF_040958095.1 Procambarus clarkii | reverse complement strand
TGGAGGAGAAAAACAGGTAATTTGGGAATTCAGGAGGTGAAAGGGACCTGTGCAATGATAGGTTGGGGTTCCCAAGAGTACGATATCTGAGTGACCAGGCGGTCACTCAGATATTCCTCCCTTCCTGTTAGGGATGTGGGCGGAGGTGGAGGACGGGCCCTCACTACCTCTAACTTCGTATGATTCGTGGCTAGTTAGTACCTCTTCCCTGCCCTCGAGAGTACTACCTCAACAGGCATTGACTGCTATTAGCGCTGCAGTTGTTCTCTCTGTTGAATTGCCAGTTTTACGTTCCCTGTTCAACAATTTAGACGACTGAGTTAGGAAGGAATTTGCCTGCCTGGTGTTTTACACATACACACACACACACACACACACACACACACACACACACACACACACACACACACACACACACACAGGTGGTTCCAAGACCTAACAGTTCGATCTAACACACACATTAAATACAGGTTCTTCATATTTTATTACCTATCTGTACCTGGAGACTAGTAATGTACTAATTGATTTTAGATGTAGATCTCTGATATTAGATACTCAGAGGTACATAGAAAGTATCTCTGCGGTGATTAGAGGTATATAGCATTCAACTACAGGACGAAAACGGGTGCTAGAAGAAGGAAGTCCAAATGTAAGTTAAATGCGGCGGGTGAATCCCGTAGACCTTTTCGGCGGCTGGCCCGGAACATCCATTTTCTCCTGTGAGATGGAGTTTTAGTTTGCATCACGCGCGTCCAACAGCCTGGTTGATCAGTGATCAACCAGTCCAGCCACGAGGAGGCCTGGTCAAGGACCGGGCCGCGGGGATGTTAAGCCCCGAAATAACCTCAAGGTAAGGTATTCCTGCCTTATGTGTGTGTTATCGTTCCTTCGATAACACCAGTTATCGTTCCTTCGCTTTATATATGGGTTAAGTCTGTCATTCCGTTCCTCCGCCTCACATTTGGCGTGTGCGTGTGTGTGTGTGTGTGTGTGTGTGTGTGTGTGTGTGTGTGTGTGTGTGTGTGTGTGTGTGTGTACTATGCAGTATTCAAGAGGAGGGGAGGGAGAGTGAGGAGAATTATTCGCCAGAGACTTGATGTGTATTTTCGCGGCAGTCACCATACATCAGCGTGCTTTACCGGTCCATTCTGGGTGAATACTGACCTGGCACTTGGATCCTCTTGTGTTGAATACCAGCAGCGGTCAGAGAGAGAGAGAGAGAGAGAGAGAGAGAGAGAGAGAGAGAGAGAGAGAGAGAGAGAGAGAGAGAATGATAATGCAAGTATAATGAGACAATGTAATCATCTGCTTATGGACATACCTCGTGCTGAACCCCTAAATTACCACACTATTCAGATGGGGAAGGGAGGAAATTGTCAAGGGTGAAAGCGCCAAGCCATTACGACTATATAACCCTGGGAAGGGGTCAGGATGGGACTGTGTAGTTAGGAATGGTGTCCGACCAGTTGAACGGTCGGGGATTGAACGCCGACTTGCATGGAACGAGATGGGGGGGGGGAGAAGCTGTAAGAGATGTATGAAGTAAAAGAATTGCAATTCTTTTTACCATGTCGTAGCTCAGTCGATTAAAGCAGCGTCTGGGATCCCTCTCGGACGGAGGTTCGAACCCTCGTCACGGCCCTTGTGGATTTGTTCATTTGATGCATCACGCTATTGTGATTTCTGTGTGAAATAGGGAGGTTTCGTTTTCCGTTTTGCCCCCCCCCCCCCTCCAGCCCTCCCTCCCTCCAAAGTTATGGTCACCCAAACATTTGTATCCAAAGGTTTGCTGTCAGTGTTATCGAGTACAATGTTTACCGACATGGCTGATCCGGAGACATGTGAATTCGCCTACCTAAATGTATATGTATACATTTGTGTATGTAGTATTTGTGTATGTATTAAATGCATGTATTTATGTGCCCGCCAGCAGAGGTATGCATATGGAGATTACAAGATAACTCATATTGGCTGTATGTGTTTATATATATATATATATATATATATATATATATATATATATATATATATATATATATTATACACACACACACACACACACACACACACACACACACACACACACACACACACACACACATATATATATATATATATATATATATATATATATATATATATATATATATATATATATATATATTTATTTCATTGAATATGACCGCATATTCTGTATTTATTATTTTCTGGTTTAGGGCTTCTATCCCTCTAACTATTTTCTTAGCATCAGGGCTTAATTGAAATAGGAGTTCTCCAAAACTCATTTTCGTACTTTTAAGGTGAAGAAAAGAAGTGATTTACTATAGAGTGTATTACACTTATTTGTATAATTTGCACGACGTTTCGAACCTCCATGGTTCATTCTCAAGTGAACAGATCTTACAATACTAGTTGATTTTATACCCGCATTAGGTCAGGTGATAATACAATGAAGGTGAAAACATGGGGGGATACATAAGGTATAAACATAGGGGCTGCAGAAGGCTTATTGGCCCATACGAGGCATCTCCTATCTAAACACAAAGATTAATCCAGTGTAATTGGCCTGTTATGTTGGACATTGTCTTCTGTGTTGGCATCGATATGTTCTTGTCTTGTCCTTACTCTCATGGTGGGTAGAGTAAATAGTTCCGTGATTTGGGTGTTCATGGTAGGTCGCTCTATTCTTATGTGAATTGCCTCAAGAATTTGTAATCTTGAATCTTGGGTTTTGTCTATTATGCAAGTATTCTTGTTCAACATTTCTCTTGTTAGAGTAATGTCATGGGCTTGTCTCATGTGATTCCTAGGGGCACCAGATTGAAGATGGCATGTCAAACGCCTCGTCAGCTTGGTCGACGTCATACCTATGTACTTACATTGAAGGTTACATCCTTCGTGGGGGCAAGTGTACATGTATACAACGCTTGACTGCTGTAGAGGGTTCTCCGTCGGCTTCGGGCTGTTTTTGATAAGGAGTTCGGAAGTCTTCTTGGTTTTGTAGAATATTATCAGGTTTATGTTTTGGTTAGGAGTAGTGCTTTTTACTCCTTTACGGATTATTTCTTTCATTATTCTTTCCTCTTTTATATGTTCACTGTGCATGGTTGATTTGTAATATAATTTTATTGGGGGTGTTGTGGTTTCTGTTCTAGGTTCTGAATTATACCAACGGTCCAAGTGTCTTCTTATAGCAGCGTTTATTTCCGCGTTGCTATATCCGTTGTTCACCAATACCTGAGTTACTCTTTCAAACTCTCTACTCACGTTGCTCCATTCAGAGCAGTGGGTAAGCGCTCGACGAATATAAGCATTGAGAACACTGGCTTTGTATCTTTGGGGGCACTCACTTCTACCGTTCAGGCATAATCCTATGTTGGTGGGCTTGGTATATACGTTGGTGCTTAAAGAGGTTCCTGTTTTTGTTATTAGTACATCCAAGAATGGCAGACTGTTATTTTCACTATTTTCATGTGTAAATCGGAGTACTGACTCTCTCTCTAGGTGTCTTTTTAGGTCAATTAGTTCATCTGAGTCTTTTACTATTACGAATATGTCATCTACATAACGGCAGTATACAGTTGGTTTTTGTCTGCTACTGAAGACCCTATCTTCGATGGTTCCCATATAAAAATTAGCAAATAAAACTCCTAAGGGGGAGCCCATTGCTACTCCGTCTATTTGTAAATACATGTCTCCTTGTGGACTGATGAAAGGGGCTTCCTTTGTACATGCTTCGAGAAGACTTTTCAAGTGTGGCTCAGGTATGTCTAATTTGGGGGTGCTCTCGTCTCTGTATACTCTGTCCAGTATCATTCCTATGATTGTGTCGACACAACCATAGGAATGATACTGGACAGAGTATACAGAGACGAGAGCACCCCCAAATTAGACATACCTGAGCCACACTTGAAAAGTCTTCTCGAAGCATGTACAAAGGAAGCCCCTTTCATCAGTCCACAAGGAGACATGTATTTACAAATAGACGGAGTAGCAATGGGCTCCCCCTTAGGAGTTTTATTTGCTAATTTTTATATGGGAACCATCGAAGATAGGGTCTTCAGTAGCAGACAAAAACCAACTGTATACTGCCGTTATGTAGATGACATATTCGTAATAGTAAAAGACTCAGATGAACTAATTGACCTAAAAAGACACCTAGAGAGAGAGTCAGTACTCCGATTTACACATGAAAATAGTGAAAATAACAGTCTGCCATTCTTGGATGTACTAATAACAAAAACAGGAACCTCTTTAAGCACCAACGTATATACCAAGCCCACCAACATAGGATTATGCCTGAACGGTAGAAGTGAGTGCCCCCAAAGATACAAAGCCAGTGTTCTCAATGCTTATATTCGTCGAGCGCTTACCCACTGCTCTGAATGGAGCAACGTGAGTAGAGAGTTTGAAAGAGTAACTCAGGTATTGGTGAACAACGGATATAGCAACGCGGAAATAAACGCTGCTATAAGAAGACACTTGGACCGTTGGTATAATTCAGAACCTAGAACAGAAACCACAACACCCCCAATAAAATTATATTACAAATCAACCATGCACAGTGAACATATAAAAGAGGAAAGAATAATGAAAGAAATAATCCGTAAAGGAGTAAAAAGCACTACTCCTAACCAAAACATAAACCTGATAATATTCTACAAAACCAAGAAGACTTCCGAACTCCTAATCAAAAACAGCCCGAAGCCGACGGAGAACCCTCTACAGCAGTCAAGCGTTGTATACATGTACACTTGCCCCCACGAAGGATGTAACCTTCAATGTAAGTACATAGGTATGACGTCGACCAAGCTGACGAGGCGTTTGACATGCCATCTTCAATCTGGTGCCCCTAGGAATCACATGAGACAAGCCCATGACATTACTCTAACAAGAGAAATGTTGAACTAGAATACTTGCATAATAGACAAAACCCAAGATTCAAGAAGATTACAAATTCTTGAGGCAATTCACATAAGAATAGAGCGACCTACCATGAACACCCAAATCACGGAACTATTTACTCTACCCACCATGAGAGTAAGGACAAGACAAGAACATATCGATGCCAACACAGAAGACAATGTCCAACATAACAGGCCAATTACACTGGATTAATCTTTGTGTTTAGATAGGAGATGCCTCGTATGGGCCAATAAGCCTTCTGCAGCCCCTATGTTTATCCCTTATGTATCCCCCCATGTTTTCACCTTCATTGTATTATCACCTGACCTAATGCGGGTATAAAATCAACTAGTATTGTAAGATCTGTTCACTTGAGAATGAACCATGGAGGTTCGAAACGTCGTGCAAATTATACAAATAAGTGTAATACACTCTATAGTAAATCACTTCTTTTCTTCACCTTAAAAGTACGAAAATGAGTTTTGGAGAACTCCTATTTCAATTAAGCCCTGATGCTAAGAAAATAGTTAGAGGGATAGAAGCCCTAAACCAGAAAATAATAAATACAGAATATGCGGTCATATTCAATGAAACATGTTTGAAAGAAAACCTACTGCCAGTATACACCAATATATATATATATATATATATATATATATATATATATATATATATATATATATATATATATATATATATATATATATATAATGCTTGTATTCGCGTATTCCTATATTCGCCAGTGCAGGTTTGAAATACAGGTGCTGCCTGAAGCGTATAAAACCCTGTCATAATCTGTGTTGTGGAACAGTCAGGATTGTGACGTAAGTGGACCTTCGAGTCACTAGCAACAACAGCCTGGTCATTCCGGAGGTCAGCAGGAAAGGCTGGCTTCAAGGAAGATTGGACCCGGCCAGAGCTCTCAAAATACCAAAATACATTTTCTAAAATGTAAATTGAAATATAAACATTTGAAAGCATAAGTGTACTGTATCAAGACTGGTGTCTTGTGTGTTCACGTGTTCTAACTCATATGAGAGTCAATTAACATCCAACAATGTCAGGGTTTGGGGTAGAAAAACACTTCAAAATAGGTAAACACCATCATTCTATCGAGATAGAACCATTTTACTTCATGATAAACTTGGACGTTTTATGAGAAAATCTGTGGAGCAGTGCGGTGGGATCAAACCCACGCTCCAGGTCACCCCTAAACGCGCGCACATTATCCATTGAAGCAAAGGTTTTCTCGTAGATATATCACACTATTGTGATATCTTTGTGCATTAGACATTATACCAGGAGGCTTACAGAGTGCAGACAAGCATTCGCCGCTCAGGTGACTTCACACGACTGAATTTTTGTTTATGGCTGTTTATACAATGTTGACCAGAATATATATACATTGTCTTCTATCCTCCATGGACAGGGCTAGAGACCTGATAGATATAATGTTGCGAGTTATTGAGCACTCAAGCACAGGTGAGGGTGTGGGGCCTTGTGCAGTACTATCCAGCATCAAAACATTCTCGTCTGTCACAGAGTAAACAGGTCCTCTACACCAGAAACACGGCGTGCAATGTTGGTAGTGTTTACCTGCACGGTGGAGCACGTGGTGAATGTGCATGTTGCCTCTTTGGTCTCCTGTTGCACGTGGTAACTGTGCATGTTGCCTCTTTGGTCTCCTGTTGCACGTGGTAACTGTGGATGTTGCGTCTTTGGTCTCCTGTTGCACGTGGTAACTGTGGATGTTGCGTCTTTGGTCTCCTGTTGCACGTGTGCCTGCTGGGGTGTGCCAAGCTCCAGGTTTCATCACGCATATACTCAACAATTTACGAAACCTGTGCATCTTTCCTCAATTATGGCGGCTTTGTTTACACTTGTTAAACTGTTTAAGAGCTCCGACGTGCCGAGAGGCTGTTTATTACCGTAATAATCTTTGCGTGTGCAGTTTGCAAGATCATATAAACCTGGTTAATAAATGTAAACCAAGCCGTAATGATTAAAGAAAGATGCACATGTTTCGTAAGTCGTTGTGCAAGTGTAAATGGCGTTTTGACTCTTGAGATATCTTGAGATCTTCTCCTTTAGATTCACTTTAATTTGAAAGATAATTTTCAGACTTGCGGGGATTCCGAAGATGGTCGTCCTCATAGTGGTAGTTAAGATGAAATGTATCACGCAGTTAGGGAATGATTCTGCTCCTGTATGATCAATCATCCTGCGAGATGGGAACGTCTTAGTGTCCTTGACACTCTGTACACACTCGTCTTGTTGATGATGTCTTCGTAATGCATGCAAAGTGCGTGCCAGCACAGGCTACTGATCCCATGGCGCTGCGGCACTACATGAGCACTTTGTTATTGTTAGAACACTTTAGCCCTTCATATAGCCAGCTGCATATATGTATATGTACCAAAGTATGTGCATTTTGCTGGCAAACTCCAAATACACAATCCTAACCCACATCCTTAAACCCACCCTCGTACCTCATCCTACCCTCATACCACACTCATACCTCATCCTACGTCATCCTACCCTCGTCTACATTCGTTGCCACCTTACACACCCAGCCCACACATCCACACCACATCCACACCACATCCACATCACACCCACTCCACACACCCTAACAGAACCTCCCACTCAATCAATGTAACTAAATTATTTCCTGAGCTGAGGGGAACGGAGTCAATAAACCAGGCAGGAATTTGAGATTGCCAAAGATGAAGTACGGGGGCTCACTTTCTGAAGCTAGAGCGACAGCAATGGGATCAGAATATCTATATGAATGCGAAGAGACGGAGCTAATAACCTCGTTCGGGCCAACAGGAGGCCTACCAGAAAGTTGGAAGACGGCCAATGTAGTGTTAAAATATACAAAGTCCTGAACTGCAGGCTCGAGTTCTTTATTTGTCTTAACTTTCATAGTTTCGTGAAACTCTATACAGGTACGAGTCTCTTAAACCACATCCGTAGCCCTCAGCCCTGATTCACAGCCCTGACCCACAGCCCTGACCCACAGCCCTAAGAAAGGTAGACAGGGCGACAGAGGAAAAAGGAAAGAGAGAGAAGAGATGGAAGACAATATTTTTGGACTGTCAGAAAGTCACCGACTTCGGGCCCCTCTAGGGACTTATGTTTGTGTTGGAGACGGAGGCGGGAGGTTTGTGAAGGTGGTGTAGGTGTGTAGGTGTGGTGGGGGAAGGTGGTGTAGGTGGGTAGGGGAGGGGGTGTAGGTGGGTCGGGGAGGGGGTGTAGGTGGGTCGGGGAGGGGGTGTAGGTGGGTCGGGGAGGGGGTGTAGGTGGGTCGGGGAGGGGGTGTAGGTGGGTCGGGGAGGGGGTGTAGGTGGGTAGGGGAGGGGGTGTAGGTGGGTAGGGGAGGGGGTGTAGGTGGGTAGGGGAGGGGGTGTAGGTGGGTAGGGGAGGGGGTGTAGGTGGGTAGGGGAGGGGGTGTAGGTGGGTAGGGGAGGGGGTGTAGGTGGGTAGGGGTGAGTTGTGTTCATGAGGGAGATTGGGAATGTTGTATTAAATGTGGGTGGAGAGGTTGTGGTTGTTCTAGGGGGGGTTGTGGGGTGGGGGGTCGTTGTAGGCGAGGGGGTTGGGGGGGTTATAGGGGAGAGGGAGATGGTGGAAATACTTGTATTGTTACCGCGTGTTTATATTTGTACTAAGAGTGGGCACCCGGCTGCACCCGGGTCTCTCCTCCCCTAACTCTTTCCACCTCCCCTTTTCTTCCCCCCCCTTCTCATAATCTCTCTCATCTCTCTTTCCCTATCCCCCCTTTCTTCCCATCCCTGCCCTTCGCCTCTTCTCTCCAACTTTCTCTCCCAAGATAACTCTTCTACACGCTTCATGTTTCTCTCCAGACTCTTCCTCAACATTCCCTCCCCCCCCCTCGCTCACACCTCTCCACTATCCCCCCCTCTTAATAGAACCAATAGAACCCCCTACCAGTCCATGTCCGCCCCATACCCCAGAGCATTCACCCTGCAAAGTTGGGTTAGGCTAGCCCCAAGGTGTCTAGTCTCCAGACGCCTTGGGCGGCCAAACAACGAAACAGGATTCTCTCCCATGACCTCCGGCTCCATACATATTGTTTCTCATTTATCTCTACTGTTGGGCTGTCGTAGACCGAGTCGTTAGCCGGGACCGAGTCGTTAGCTGGAACCGAGTCGTTAGCGCGGGACCGAGTCATTAGCGGGGGGACCGAGTCGTTAGTCATAGCGAAGATGATACTCGCACCTGGGGCAGACGAGTCGCAAATAGGCGGGAACACAAATAGCAACCAACAAGATAAAATAGAGGTAAATAGTCACGATAGATGCGAGACTCCGAAGGTGTTTACAGAGAGTTCAAACTGTTAGTGGCAAGAGGCAGAGGGTGTTTACGTGGAGGTCAAGCGTGACAAGCTATGCGCCTGCCTGCAGCAGCGGGGAAGAGGTCCAGGAGGAGGAGGAAGGAAGAGGAAGAAGATGGAGATGAAGGAAGGAAAGAGAGAGAAGAAAGAGTATAACTTCATTGACGGGAGAATGACGAGAATACGAGAGAGTCAGAAGTATTTTTCATAAAGAAGTTATACAGATAGTTCTAAACATCTGTATAACTGATGTTTATAACTGATGTATAACTGATGTTTATAACTGATGTATAGCTGATGTTTATGGGCTGTGGCTGGATTAAACAGGTGTACAACAGGGGCAATAACTCTTACATTTATGGACAGGTGATAATTCAACGGTAATGCCAGATAATGAAATATATGATTGGTAAGAACGAAGATAGTGTAGACGGATAGGATAAAGAAGAAGAAGTAGGCGAATAGCAATGAAGGAGTAAATGGAAGACAGAAGGAATAAGTAGAAGGACAGGAAATAATGGAAAATCTTGATGTATTAAAGTACAGACAGAGGAGAAGAAGATGAGAGGAAAGACGGTGAAGAACTGTTTAATAAACAAGATTCAGGGAAATCAAGTCTGTAAATACTCTCTTGTAAATGATAGGTATGTAAATTGTAGTTAATTTTACCCCTTCCTCTCGCCTAAACCGTCGCATTTTTTTTTACGGATATGACCAATCCGTTACAAATACGACGTATTAGTAACCCCGATAGCACCGTAATATTGCCGTTTTCTACGCTTTGGCCTCGACAGGTTTGGTAGGGGGTTGATTGGGTTCGTCCGTTTCTGGTCAGGTGAAACAGTTGTATATTTTACGGAGTGGCAAGTCGTAAGAACGAACTGTTTAATTACGCTTGTGGTTTCTGGGCAGTTTAGCGTCATTGTGTGACCTCGGAGAGGGGGGGGGGGGGAGGACCTGGAACGCATGCGACGGGGACACGCGCATGCGCACAGATAATGAGCAGGTAGGTATCCGTACCTGCCTGCCAGGTGTGTGTGTGTAGCTACCCAGACCACAAAGGATAAGACCAATGATTCTAATGTGAATCATCTCTTAGTTTCCTTACGTTTTTCTTGAGAAATATGGCCAAGGATGAGGTGAAGACACCTCACTTACGGGTCACTAGGTCCGTTTCATCTTTCCAATCTCCTGTTTGCAGATGGAACGTACATCATACTGTCCCAGCCATCATGCAAACAGGAGATTGGTAAGATGCAAATGGACTTATTGGCCCATGAGTGAGGTGCTCTAACTTCTTCTCCAACGTCATTAAAAGGAAGGTGAAACGCTATGCAACCTTACGGGCTCACCATAGCCCGTGCTACATGGACACTTCGTTCTGAGTAGCTAAATCTGAAACAACAACAACAGCCATGCAACCTCTGAAGAGTCAACTAACACAACACTTGTACCCTCGCTATTAGACTGTTTTACAGGAACTTCTTTTCGACGGCTCATAAAACGAAGGAGAGTGTCCTGAAAGATATTATTAATAGGAACGTTATCCCCACAAACAAAAATCAGAAGATACAGTTGAGAATTTACTACAAAAACAAGAAAACGGCCAACCTACTCCCGAAGAACTCTCCAGACACCAAACAGAACGCCTTGAAAGAAACCAATGTCGTCTATGCCTTCACATGCCCACTTGGGGACTGTCAGCCCCAAAGATCTCAGTATATAGGCAAGACAACAACGTCTCTTTCTAGGCGATTAACAATGCACAAACAACAGGGGCTTCATCAAGGAACATATAATCTCTTCTCACAACCAGACCATCACCAGAGACATCTTGAGATTCAGGTTTGAGACATCTTGAGATTCAGGTTTGAGTAGCAACATTTGCAAATTTGCCGATGATACGAAAATCGGTAGGGAAATTAATTCGGAGGAGGACTCACTATCACTTCAAGTTGATCTAGATAGGGTTTTGAAATGGTCAAAGGATTGGCAGATGCAGTTTAATGCTGATAAATGTAAAGTTCTGAGGTTAGGTAATGATGATAGAGTTACAAGATACGAGCTAGATGGTGTTGTGATTGCGAAGTCGGATTGCGAAAGGGATCTGGGAGTTATGATTAGTAAGAATTTAAAACAAAAGGATCAATGCATAAATGTTCGTAATAAGGCAAATCGGACACTTGGATTTATTAATCGCAGCGTTAGTAACAAGACACCTGGTGTGGTTCTCAAGCTATATCTTGCTCTAGTTAGGCCCCATTTAGATTATGCAGTTCAGTTTTGGTCGCCATATTATAGAATGGATATAAATTCACTTGAACGTGTCCAGCGTAGGATGACTAAGTTAATTCCCCAAATTAGAAATCTTTCATATGAAGAAAGATTAACAAAGCTTAAGTTGCATTCACTGGAAAGGCGAAGAGTTAGGGGTGACATGATAGAGGTTTACAAGTGGATGAATGGACATAACCG
This sequence comes from Procambarus clarkii, assembly GCF_040958095.1. Taxonomy (NCBI): domain Eukaryota; kingdom Metazoa; phylum Arthropoda; class Malacostraca; order Decapoda; family Cambaridae; genus Procambarus; species Procambarus clarkii. The sequence continues at coordinate 41,595,000 of NC_091166.1, read as the reverse complement.
GGGGGATATTAATAGGGTATTAAAAGTATCAACACAGGACAGAACACGAAACAATGGATATAAATTGGATAAGTTTAGATTTAGGAAAGACTTGGGTAAATACTGGTTCAGTAACAGGGTTGTTGATTTGTGGAACCAATTGCCGCGTAACATTGTGGAGGTGGGGTCCCTCGATTGTTTCAAGCACGGGTTGGACAAGTATATGAGTGGGATTGGGTGGTTATAGAATAGGAGCTGCCTCGTATGGGCCAATAGGCCTTCTGCAGTTACCTTTGTTCTTATGTTCTTATGTTCTTATGTTCTTAACAAGTAACCCAGAAATCATCGATAGATACAGCGATAGCAGGAGACTCGACATCAGCGAGGCACTACACATCAAAAAGGCAACACCAGCAATCAACAGCCAATTAACACATGATTACATTCTACCCATTTCAAGACCCCGAACCAACCTGGTTGATACCTGGTTGATGGGGTTCTGGGAGTTCTTCTACTCCCCAAGCCCGGCCCGAGGCCAGGCTCGACTTGTGAGAGTCTGGTCCACCAGGCTGTTGCTTGGAGCGGCCCGCAAGGCCACGTACCAACACAGAAGCAAGAAGAAAAAATACGCAATGTACCCGGTGGTCGAGGAGCCGGTCGGCCGAGCGGACAGCACGCTGGACTTGTGATCCTGTGGTCCCGGGTTCGATCCCGGGCGCCGGCGAGAAACAATGAGCAGAGTTTCTTTCACCCTATGCCCCTGTTACCTAGCAGTAAAATAGGTACCTGGGTGTTAGTCAGCTGTCACGGGCTGCTTCCTGGGGGTGGAGGCCTGGTCGAGGACCGGGCCGCGGGGACACTAAAGAGCCCCGAAATCATCTCAAGATAACCTCAAGAACCCATTGATTCGTGTTCTGACTAGGTAAAATTATCTTTACCATTGATTTGTGTTCAAGTCACCTCACCCAAAAACGAACATAAGCATGAAACGATGTAAAAATTTGTCTTTGAAAATGTAAGAAGTCTCTTGCGAAACACTTCTAGGCGTCAGAGAAGATGACTTCTAGAGAAGATGGAAGGACCTGTCAAAGAGGTAAAGAGACAGAGGTGCCATCTTGTCGAAAAAAAACACGAAAATTTAAAAAAAAATTACAAGACAAATCCAAATTGAACACAAAACCAACATTCCATTAACACAGTATCTCTCTCTCTAACCAATAATGTAAGACGGTAACAAAATTACTTCAAGGTTCTAAATCAGGGACAGGGAATTAGTTAGTGGTAATTAGCATTGACCAGACGGCTGGACGAGGTCGCAGGTCACGGCCGGATAGGGTAAAGGCCAGGGTTAAATACTCACTACGTAGGCACGTATCCGGCCCAGCCTTCCGAAGGCCGTTTTCACCGAATTTTATTCCCCCTTCGTATGTCTGTGTCTGCTGCTTGTAGTGGGAAGGAAGGAGGAGGGGTAGAGTGGGACGGGGAGGGATGGAGAGGCACGGAGAGGAAAAGGGAGGGATGACAATGTATACACAGGAAGGGAGAGGAAGAAATAAATGGGATCTTTACTCCTCATCAGCCAACGGCTGGAATGGGACGGTCAAGAGATGTTTACTTCCTACCAGCTGACACGCCAATGGGACGGGTGGGATGGGCAGGGACGTTTACTGCACATCCACTGACGATGGGAAAGGAATGGGCGTGCATTGGTGTGTTGGGATGTTTGTGTACTGTGGTGGGAGTCACTCGTAACGCCAGCAGCTGACGTGATGTTTGTTTACCCGGAACAGCTGACGTGATGTTTGTTTACCCGGAACAGCTGACGTGATGTTTGTTTACCCGGAACAGCTGACGTGATGTTTGTTTACACTTAATCAGCTGACAGAACACTCCACCCCCCCACCCTCCCTCCCCTCACTTTGATAATGTTTGCCTGGAATATGGTGATTGGACACAATCTCCCCTCCCCCCTCCTCATGTTGATGGTGTTTACCTAGAATCAGCTGATAAATAGTGGTATATATATATATTTGCAGACGAGGAGTCACAATAACGTGGCTGAAATATGTTGACCAAAGTGGTATATATATATATTTGTTTTTCGACATCCTCACTTTGGTACGCAGCATCTTCAGTGTTTGACGGGCTTAGAGTTTTTTTGTTTTGTTTTGTTTACGCTCTTTGCTTTGCTGTGTTTGTATTTGTTTAATCATGGAATTTCCTGAACAAAGACAACCACTTACGATTAACAATTACCTTTTTTGAATGTCCGCCACGTGCCTGGTTCATTTTGCTGTCATTCGTTTGTTACATTGTTTCTCGTCTCGGGTTTGTACATCCACCAGCCGCCACAGAGCGACTGGCTCTTGTGATGACGGGGGTGGGGGTGGGGGTGGGGGGGGGGTAGGGGGGAGGTAGGGGGGGTTGAGCTCCCTAGTTAATATTATTTGTTTTTGGTGTGTGTTGGGGTGGTGTGTGGGTGTGTGTGTCCTCACCTAGATGTGCTTGCAGGGTCGAGCTCTAGGTTCCTAGCCCCCGTCTTCCAAACTTTCTTAATTTCAGTGTAATGATTCATTTCTCACACTTTTTATCGTATTTATGTTGAACTTTTTGTGTGGAATTAGCTTTAACTACTAGTGCAAACGAGCTCTGCCGTTCCTAGTGTTGAATATCGCTGCTTTGCCTCCTGCTTTGTCAACTTCCCTGAGAATCTTACAAGTTATCATGCCCCCCCCCCTTTTTCTCCTTACCTCCAGTAGGGGTTATGTCCTGTTATCTCAGTCTTGTGTATGTATACTCCCCCTAATTGTGCTTCCATTGGTTCAGCTTCGGGTCTTTGCTCCCGACTCTCAACTGGTGTATAAATTCCTAATCTTATTGGGCTCTATCGTATCTAAAACTGAATATGGTGTCTGCCTCCACTACATGACTGATAGTGTGTTCCATTTGTTAACTACTCTGACACTGGAAAAATTAAGTTTAGATTTAGGAAAGACTTGGGTAAATACTGGTTCAGTAACAGGGTTGTTAATTTGTGGAACCAATTGCCGCGTAACATGGTGGAGGTGGGGTCCCTCGATTGTTTCAAGCATGGGTTGGACTTGAATATGAGTGGGATTGGGTGGTTATAAATAGGAGCTGCCTCGCATGAGCCAATAGGCCTTCTGCAGTTGTCTTTGTTCTTATGTTCTTATCTCTGTGGCTCATTAGAGTACTCAGCTTCCAACTGTGTCCCCTTGTGCGAGTACCACCCGTGTTAATGTCTCTATCTACCCCTATCAATTTCCCCTGAGAATTTTGAGTGTGGTAATCATGTGTCTCTTGTCTCTTCTGTCTTCTAGTGACGTGAGGTTTAGATCCAGAAGACTTTCCTCGTAGCTCATGCCCTCTCAGCTCGGGTACTAGTCTGGTGGCATACCTTTGAACCTTCTCTAACTTCATCTTGTGTTAAACTAGGTATGGACTTCATGCTGGATGTGCATACTCCAGGATTGGTCTGACATTGGTGGTATACAAAGTTCTAAATGATTCCTTACACATGTTTCTAAAAGGCAGTTCTTATGTTGGCTAACCTCTCATATGCCGCTAATGATATCCTATTGGTGTGTGTGTGTGTGTGTGAGAGAGAGAGAAAATCGACTTGAGAATGGTCCAGAACGGACCGAAACGTCGTCGTCCCTTCACCTGCTAGTGTGGGGTCTGGTCATCATACTTTAGCCACGTTATTGTGACTCATCGTCTGCAGAGAGAGAGAGAGAGAGAGAGAGAGAGAGAGAGAGAGAGAGAGAGAGAGAGAGAGAGAGAGAGAGAGAGAGAGAGAGAGAGCGAGCCTCAGGTTCAGGCGTGTGTGCTAGTCTCCTGAAGCCCACAATGATATATTACTGCACCATCGCTCACAGACGCCCACAATCCCCTTGCCTGTTCCCTCTTAACATGATAAATGGATCGCTGGATTGTTTCATGCGAAGGGTTGACACATGAATGTTGGCTGGCTATAAATAGGAGCTGCCTCGTATGGGCCAATAGGAGCTGCCTCGTATGGACCAATAGGAGCTGCCTCGTATGGACCAATAGGAGCTGCCTCGTATGGACCAATAGGAGCTGCCTCGTATGGGCCAATAGCAGCTGCCTCGTATGGACCAATAGGAGCTGCCTCGTATGGACCAATAGGAGCTGCCTCGTATGGACCAATAGCAGCTGCCTCGTATGGGCCAATAGGAGCTGCCTCGTATGAGCCAATAGGAGCTGCCTCGTATGGACCAATAGCAGCTGCCTCGTATGGGCCAATAGGAGCTGCCTCGTATGGGCCAATAGGAGCTGCCTCGTATGGACCAATAGGAGCTGCCTCGTATGGGCCAATAGGAGCTGCCTCGTATGGACCAATAGGAGCTGCCTCGTATAGACCAATAGGAGCTGCCTCGTATGGACCAAAAAGCCTTCTGCAGATTTCCTATATTCTTATGCTGTATTCACGTATTTTCACCTTTTTTCTCTCTTGTTTAAACTATTTCGGCTCTCTATTCTTAGCTTTCATTCCATCCTCTCCGTTCCAGCTTTCTTCCTTCTCTCATTTCTCCTTTTTATTTTGGTTTCTTGCCTTCATTACCTTTCTTATCCACAGTTAATTCCCACCATTATAGTCACCATCCTAATTACCTTTTGTCTTTCCTCCATAATTTTTATGTCGCTCTATGTATTTTGAAGGCGTTCCTTTGTTCTCCTCTGGCAGATATATCCGGTCCGCGCCAGATATATATCCGGTCCGCGCCAGATATATATCCGGTCCGCGCCAGATATATATCCGGTCCGCGCCAGATATATATCCGGTCCGCGCCAGATATATATCCGGTCCGCGCCAGATATATATCCGGTCCGCGCCAGATATATATCCAGTCCGCGCCAGATATATATCCGGTCCGCGCCAGATATATATCCGGTCCGCGCCAGATATATATCCGGTCCGCGCCAGATATATATCCGGTCCGCGCCAGATATATATATCCGGTCCGCGCCAGATATATATATCCGGTCCGCGCCAGATATATATCCGGTCCGCGCCAGATATATATATCCGGTCCGCGCCAGATATATATCCGGTCCGCGCCAGATATATATCCGGTCCGCCCCAGATATATATCCGGTCCGCCCCAGATATAACCAGTTCACGCCAGTTTATTCTCACGTTTTTTTTCATCTTCTTTGTTCTTATTCCTTCACTTTCTTCTTCACCTTTCTGCTTTTTTTCGTTCCTCATCTCTTTCAGATTTCTTGCGTATTCTACTCTCTCATATTTTTCGTTTTTTCTTCTGGTAAATTGTGGCCAGCTCGTCTCTTCCGTCTGACAATGGTGGTGTTGGCCCTCAGCACCTTGTGTGTCGCGTCTCTTGTGTCGTCAGGCGAGTGTCTGGAGTCAGAGTCTAACCCCCTTCCCCCAAGGCTCCTGCTGGAGGAGGCTCTCATCCATCCTGCAGCTGGATGAGGCTCTCATCCAGGCTCCTACATGCTGACAACTCCAGCGAGGAAATCTTAAAAATTTGACTGTGTCTTTTGACGTCTCGTATCGAGGGGGATTTAGTGAATATGAATTACCGTAAGTTGTCGCGCTAGCTAGAAACACCAGACTGTGATTCCTATGCCGGATTACTTACAGTGTCTTCCAACAGCTTCAAGTTACGGTAATTGTAGCTTAAAGAGGTAGGCTAATGCTGAAAAGCGGCATTTCTTACCAGCAGCTGACTTAGATGACTGTGTAATTCAAAGTCCTGTCATGTTAATGATCTATTTATTAGCGTTTTCTGTAGCACAAGGCAAGGTAATTTGCATATTAGTTTAAATAAAATTGGAAACTGTGTGTATGCGACTAACAGTTGGAAAAGAGATGTTAATGGTGGCAGCAGTGGGATTTCCAATTGTTATACAATTTAAATAATTTTATCCAATTACAGCTTGGTAAAATGCAATTAAATCAGACGGTAGAGATTTAATTTCATAGCATTTCTGTTGTGTGTGTTTGCTAGAGTAGGTGTATGTATGTATGTATGTATGTGTACATATATGTGCACATAGGAGATGTAGTATGGTTTTGTTCCCTCTTGCCTTCACACTCTCTCTCTCTCTCTCTCTCTCTCTCTCTCTCTCTCTCTCTCTCTCTCTCTCTCTCTCTCTCTCTCTCTCTCTCTCTCTTTCTCTAAAATCAAGCCCTAATCACTTTGTCTTTCTCCCAACAGCAAGACTGTCCGAGCGGCCGTCTTACCCCAGACAAGTTCGTCGACATGTACAAAATGTTCTTCCCATCCGGTAATGCGGAGGAGTTTTGCGACCACGTCTTCAGAACCTTCGACATGGACAAGAACGGTTACATAGACTTCAAGGTTGGTGTTCTCTGGTTCACAGCATCTTAGACGGGGGGGAAGGCAGAGGGAAAAGGGAGGTGAGGAGGAGATAAGGAAGAGGAAGGATGCTGAATGAACCCATACACAACATTATCGGGGAAACTAATGCTATTCGTTCGGGCCGTGTTTCATCAATAACTTTAGGATAGTCTAGGTGGGCTAGATAAGGGTGTAGGCTAGTGTATGTGTATTAGACTAGGGTGTAGATTGTCTAATCTACACCCCTGATAAATGAAGGGTGTAGCCTAGGATAATGTGGGTTTTTAATTTACTGTGTAGTTCGGTATTGATTACTAGAGAACGGTGTAGGGTAGTGTAAGTAGATTACATGAGGACGTAGATTTGTATATTAGAAGAGAAGGGTGTAGGCTAGGGGGTGTAGATAGGTGGTTAGATGGTGGTGTAGCCTAGTGAGTATTAGACAAGGGCCTGGGGCTAGTATCAGTGTATTAGATAAAGGCATAAGTTAGTATATTTGACTAGCCAATTGCTACACTGAAACTGTAAACACAACGAAGGCGCCAAGGATGGCATTATAATGTATACATAAATTCACACACACACACACACACACACACACACACACACACACACACACACACACACACACACACACACACACAATGTATATCTAAGACAAGTTTTGGTACAAGTGAAACAGGAATAGGAATAAATCACCCTCACATTAACCCCTTTCCCCTCGTATCTCCCCTTCCTTATATCTCCCCTTCCCTATATCTCCCCTTCCCTATATCTCCCGTTCCGTTATATCACCCTTTAAGGAAAGAGCCGGTGCACATAAGCCGGATTTCTCTCAAAATATCTTCCCTTAGGGCCAAATATGTTCTGCCTTCACTCGCTAGCTTTCCTCCTGTAACTTGGATCTGGAGAAAGATATCACACCAGAGGGACAAATATCATATCCAGGAACAGATATCACATCAAGGGGGACAGATAACACAATCTACAAGTTACGTTTCCAATAGTTCAGGAATATGAGCACCGTTCTTCAGGAAATATCGCGTTTTGTCAGCATTATCCTTTTCTGGGGGCTGAGATATTGGGTTATGGTGTGGTGATGATGTGGGAGAAGGGAGGAGGGTCGTCTGTGTGTCTTAGACTTGAAGGGGTGATGGGTGAGGGGGGGACGGGACTGTCTTCCATGGGGGTGTTTTGTTCACGTGTGTTATCGTCCCTATAGCGGGGAAGACGCAGGTCCAAGATGGCATACGGGAGACGTAGATTCCAGGAGATCGAAGACGAGGGAGACGTAGATTCCAGGAGATCGAAGACGAGGGAGACGTAGATTCCATCGAAAAGGAACATGGAAAAGGATGCAGATTCCATTTGAAAATTGGAGAAACGTAGATTCCAGGCCTGAGAGTCCTTCCCTCCAGGTTATCTTGAGGTTATCTTGAGATGATTTCGGGGCTTTAGTGTCCCCGCGGCCCGGTCCTCGACCAGGCCTCCACCCCCAGGAAGCAGCCCGTGACAGCTGACTAACTCCCAGGTACCTATTTACTGCTAGGTAACAGGGGCATTCAGGGTGAAAGAAACTTTGCCCATTTGTTTCTGCCTCGCGCGGGAATCGAACCCGCGCCACAGAATTACAAGTCCTGCGCGCTATCCACCAGGCTACGAGGCCCCTCACATCACTGGAGGTTACTGGAAGTGTTTGTAAGTGAATGCGAGGCTGAGAGCTTTCCCTTCGTCTGGTAAGCCTTACTAACCACTTTCCCCCCCCCCCTCCCCCCCTGGAACACGACCCGCCAACCAGTTATAACAACCTGGTACGCAATTACTGCTGGGTGAACAAGCGCCGATCAGATCAGTTAAGGAGTGACGTCCAATGAAACCTCTTCGGGCCAAGGACTCGAACCCTCACCGGAGGGCGAGTATATGATACCATTACGCCACCAGGTGCATAGTTTGTCAACTAAGCCACGATCCTCCGTCCCCCTCTGCACACTCCTAATTAAACTCCCACCGACGCACCCTCGTCAATAAAGGGCTCAACCCCCAACACGGAATTATATTAGCCAATAAAGGCCCTGATTCCGTTATGGGCCGGAGAGCTTTGCTTATGGCATACCAGCTCCCAGAATGATGAGAATATTCCCGAATCAGGCTTTGCGAATTACTTTCAGGGCCATAGACTTTATTCAGAATATTAATGTTTCTTGAGGGGGGCTGGTTTGTCGAGGGGACGCAGGTTCGATCTCATTGTATAGCCTCCATAGTTTCTCATAGATACATTGTGGTCTTATGATTTCCGAGGCAGGGTAATTATGAGAAAGCGCTGAGCCAGTGTGGCTATGCTGTGCAGCACATGGGAGGGATATGAGGACAAGGAGCTGGGATATGAGGACAAGGAGCTGGGATATGAGGACAAGGAGCTGGGACATGAGGACAAGGAGCTGGGACATGAGGACAAGGAGCTGGGATATGAGGACAAGGAGCTGGGATATGAGGACAAGGAGCTGGGATATGAGGACAAGGAGCTGGGACATGAGGACAAGGAACTGGGACATGAGGACAAGGAGCTGGGACATGAGGACAAGGAGCTGGGACATGAGGACAAGGAGCTGGGATATGAGGACAAGGAGCTGGGATATGAGGACAAGGAGCTGGGATATGAGGACAAGGAGCTGGGATATGAGGGCAAGGAGCTGAGATATGAGGACAAGGAGCTGAGATATGAGGACAAGGAGCTGGGATATGAGGACAAGGAGCTGGGATATGAGGGCAAGGAGCTGGGATATGAGGACAAGGAGCTGGGATATGAGGACAAGGAGTTGGGATATGAGGACAAGGAGTTGGCATACGAGGACAAGGAGCCGGACTGTGTAAAGGAACAGTGCCCAAACCCCTGGGACCATTGGGAATCGAACGCCGAGCCTTCAAGATGCAAGGCTCCCTCCTTACCGACCAATCCAGCTGGCTGGACTATTGGACCCCGTTGTGTCCATTGAGGCTAAAGGTCCCACCTGACCATGGCGGCTTCAAAGAACGATATCAATACAGGATTATCCTTGAGCTCTTGGCTTGCACGTCTAAGCGAAACCCAAGAAAAACATTTTCCATATATATATATATATATATATATATATATATATATATATATATATATATATATATGGGCTGCCGTGCTCCGTAAACACTAAGGCAGGTTGGCGTGACCTCAAGTTAACGACCCATCAACGTCCTCCTCGTTAGGCTATTTAGCCTAAAAAACAAACAAAAGTGGTTTAAAACTTTTAGTGTAACTCTTTACCCACCTTTTCTCCTAAATGCACTAGGCTGTTTTTGTAATATGCCGAGGAGGCAAACTGTTGTGGAAACTGAATAGTTTCCTTTGTGTAGAAAGTACGTCTTTTGTTTATACTTTATCAAATTGAAGTTGTGGCATTACTTATTTTTGTATATAAATATGAATATTTTATGTAGCAGTTATTGAAGGTTCAGTTTCTTTCTCCGTCTCTCTTAATATGAAACAATGCTTGAATTGGATCCCTCTCCCCCCCCCAAGCCGTAAGTCATTTAAGAACTCGATGGTTCGAGTCCATTTAAGTCCAGGGTTCGAACCTCATTGTTAGAGAGACAGGTTTATATGTATATATATTTATATTTGACTGGGTATAATTTGTATGAGCTGAAGTTAGCACGAGCGGTTAATGCTGTCAGACCGTCTGCTGACGGAGCCGAGAATCAGGTAGTGGGAGGCTGCTGCTTACTCTAATCGCCTCGTTCCGTCGACTTTGGTAGTTTAGGTGAATTGGGTATGTGATAAAATGGGGCTTTTGAGGAATTATTTTTTTCTTGTTCATTCCTCTCTACTACTTTCTTTTGCTCTCGTATCCTCTCATTGTTTCTATGTCTCTTTCTTCATTTGCGTCTATTTTCTTTTATTCTGAACTAGGATAAGGATTCATTAGGGATGTTATTGATGCTCCGAGTGAGTGAAACTGCAAGCAAGAGCTGTTATCCTACATCAGCTCATCTGAAGCCTAGCCCTAAAGACTTGTGTATATTTGATGAGATTATTATTTATCTCAGGAATAAACTGTAATGCCAAATTACTCTCATACAAGGCACAGAGTTGCCATCATTTTTGGGTACCGGGTTGGTCGGTACCGGGAGACCAAGGTACTGAGACAAGGTACCCCACGAAGGGGAGGCATTGTATGACTTCTGGCCTCACTCTTTCCCCCTTCTTGCCTCCTTGAGATTCCCGGCTTCCCCGCTGGAGGTGTCTGAAGGTGGAGGTTGAAGGAGAAGGGGGGGCAGCCCCAGGACTGTGTGCAGGAAAACTTAACAGTGGGGAGAAGAGGCTCGTGTACGACTCGTCAGGCAAAGCTCCTCGATGCTGGTAAAGTTACCGTCTTCAAGCTGGGGGAGGGGACCAGGGGGGGAGCTGGGGTGGAGGAGGCGCTGCTGGGGGGGGGGGAGGGGAAAGAGCTGGGGGGGGGGAGGGGAGATATTGTGGAGGGTGAGGGTGTGTGGGTGGAGAATGTTAAAGCCTGAGGGTGAGGAATAAGGCCAGGTTTAACGATGATGGAGTGTTGGAGTGTGACAGCTTGTCTGATCCACTCCCCCTTTGTTAGCGAGGGAGGAGACGGCGATGGTTGGAGGAGAAGGTCCCTGGAGGAGGAGGAGGTTATCTTGAGATGATTTCGGGGCTTTTTTAGTGTCACCGCGGCCCGGTTCTCGACCAGGCCTCCACCCCGAGGAAGCAGCCCGTGACAGCTGACTAACACCCAGGTACCTGTTTTACTGCTAGGTAACAGGGGCATAGGGTGAAAGAAACTCTGTCCATTGTTTCTCGCCGGCGCCTGGGATCGAACCCAGGACCACAGGATCACAAGTCCAGCGTGCTGTCCGCTCGGCCGACCGGCTCCAAAAACCCCAACACAACCTCACTTATCACTCCAGTACACCACGAACAAACACTAGGTTCATTTCGTACAAACACAGATCAAGTGGTCACAATGAAACAACTTAAAATCAACAGACTCCGATGCACAAATCAAGAGTAAACAAAACAAAAAAATAAAGTGGAGCACGAGGCTGAAAACGAAAGGAACTATCAGGAGAAAGCGCCGAGCTTTCCCATCCCATCCCATCCCAGTGAGGATTTGGTATGGGACGGGGAGGGGAAAGGAATGGTGCCAAACCACTTGTGGACGGTCGGGGGATTGAACGCCGACCCGCGATAAGCTAAACCGTCACTCCTACCGTCCGAGCCAGAAACCACGACTCAAATGAAGACGTAAAAGACGAAAGATGAAGACTTTAATCTAGACAGATCAAGACACTTGAGACCAGTGGACCAGCATCATTGAAGACGACGCTCCTCAGATCTCTCACTTACTGCTGTCAACAGGACCTCTTGGGGGCAGACGTGCGGGCTGGTGCTATATACACCAGAGGAGCTATATACACCAGAGGAGCTATATTCACCAGAGGAGCTATATACACCAGAGGAGCTATATACACCAGAGGAGTGTGGCCGCGATTAATCCACTGGATCGTCTCACTCGCCATCACCAGGATGGCGAGTCTACCATCTACAGGGTATATGAACTATTTAACACGCGGGGTACACGAACACGGGGACACAGGTGGAAGATGAGTACCCAAATGAATCACCGCTACTCACAAAGATATTAGAAAGAACTTTTTTTCGGTGGCAGGGTAGTTAGTAAATGGAATGCATTAGGCAGTGATGTGGTGGAGGCTGACTCCATACACAGTTTCAAATGTTGATATGATAGAGCCCAGTAGGCTCAGGAATTTGTACACCAGTTAATTGACAGTTGAGAGGCGGGACCAAATAGCCGAAGCTTAACCCTTTCCCCCTCCCCCGCAAGCACAACTAACTGAGTATAACTAGACGAGTACTATCTTCACCAACCACCACCACCATCATCATCCCCACCACAAACCGCCATCACCATCATTCCCACCACCATCCACCACTACCCTCACCCACCCACCCACCTCCCCACCAGACGTAATCTCACCATGGCTGCAGAAGCATTTTGTCACCCATTATCTCAAATTTTATGTAAGTGGCTTGAGACGGGAGGACTCCCAGACGTTTGAAAAAAGACAAAAGTCCCAATATTAAAAAAAAGAGGATAGAAAGGAGGCACTAAATTACGAATTAGTGTCAATTAAAAGTATTCTTTACAGAGTGCTGGAGAATGTAATCAGGTTGAGAATGATAAGAGCATCTGAAGAGGACTGTGTGATAAGGACAAATGGTTGATGGAATTCAATCCCGGTAATTGTAAAGTAATGAAGATGGGAAAGGGAGGGAGGAGACCAGAAGGCAGCTACATCATACGAGGAAGGCCGCTACAGGAATCTGAAAGAGAGAAGGATCTGGGAGTGGATATAATCCCGACACTCACGCTGGAGGCACACACACAGACAGGATAACATCGGCAGCATATGTGACGGTGGCAAATATAAGAACATCTTTTAGCACCGATAGGCAAGTACCATCATCATCATCATCCCTACGACCACCATCCACCGCAACCCTCACCCACCACCACCACTATCACCACAATCATCACCCACCACCACCACTATCACCACAATCATCACCCACCACCACCACTATCACCACAATCAACACCCATCACCACCCACGACCAGCATTTACACAACCACCAATCACAATCATCCCCACCACTACCCACCACAATCATCTACCACAATCATCCCTCCTTCCCCCCCCCCCACCACCACATCCCACAACACCTTCATGGTCGGTATTTTTCTGCCGTTCATCATCCACTCATTATCAACTGCACACTAATTACCTCGTTTGCATGGAGCTCCTCCGTCATTTTATCGTATGTCCTTGAACCTTTCCTCGAAGATGACTGATTCCCTCTGATGAGCGCCGTTACAAGGCTCCTCGGCCCCCTGGCGGCGGGGTTTCCAAGAGCTTCCGTGTTGATATTTGCACTGTTGCCCCGAGAGGTTTAAGTGCATCCTCTCTCAAGAGTTCGATAACTAGGCTTCCACGAGGCTCTTTCACGTCAAAGGGGGAGGAGGGGGGGGGGGGGTTGTCAAGGTGGGTTTGTTGTCAATGAGGGTTTTTTTATGTCAAAATGGATATAATGTCAATGTGGGGCGGTATCAACCAGGCTGTGGCTCATACGTCAGGCTGCGAGCAGCCGCGTCCTACAGCCTGGTTGACCAGTTCAGCAACGAGGAGACCCTGGTCGACGACCGGGCCGCGGGGGACGCTAAGCCCCGGAATCATCTCAAGGTAAGGGGGGGGGGTATCAAAGTGTGTATGCATGCGAGGAGTCACAATAACGTGGCTGAAATATGTTGACCAGGCCACACACTTAGAAAGTGAAGGGACGACGACGTTTCGGTCCGTCCTGGACCATTCTCAAGTCGATCTCAAGTCAATTGTGTACTCACCTATTTGTAGTCACCTATTTGTGCTTGTGGGGGGTTGAGCTTTGGCTCTTTGGTCCCGCCTCTCAACTGTCAATCAACTGGTAAGAAGTCGTAAGTCGAGGTGTTCTGACGCACACTTTCTGTGCCTCCCGCAGGAGTTCCTGCTGGCCATCGACGTGACGAGCGCCGGCACCCCGGAGGAGAAGCTCAAGTGGGCCTTCCGCATGTACGATGTTGACGGCAACGGTGTTATCGACGTCTCCGAGATGACCAAGATTGTTCAGGTAAGTCAGTAGAGTAATTAAGGGTGTTGCTCTCTCTGTCTGTCTCTGTCTGTCTCTGTCTGTCTCTGTCTGTCTCTGTCTGTCTGTGTCTGTCTGTGTCTGTCTCTGTCTGTCTCTGTCTGTCTGTGTCTGTCTCTGTCTCTGTCTGTCTCTGTCTGTCTCTCTCTGTCTCTGTCTCTGTCTGTCTGTCTGTCTGTCTGTCTGTCTGTCTGTCTGTCTCTCTCTCTCTCTCTCTCTCTCTCTCTCTCTCTCTCTCTCTCTCTCTCTCTCTCTCTCTCTCTCCCCCCCCCTCCCTCCCTCCCTCCCCCTCCCTCCCTCCCTCCCTCCCTCCACTACCACATGGAATGGTGGCCAACCACTTGGGCTGGACGGTAGAGCGACGGTCTCGCTTCATGCAGGTCGGCGTTCAATCCCCGACTGTCCAAGTGGTTGGACACCATTCCTTCCCTGCTCATTCCAAATCCTTATCCTGATCCCCTTCCCAGGGCTATATGGTCTTCATGGCTTGGCGCTTTCCCGAAAATTCCCTTCCCATCTCCCCTCTCCCTCTCCCTCCCTCCCCCTCTCCCTCCTCCCCCTTCTCCTTTCCTGCCCCTCTCCCTTCCCCCTCCGTTTTAAACTTTACATTTCCCTGTTTTTGCCACTTCCCACTTTCATTCTCTTGTGGGAACCGACCTGTGAGATTTATATTTATTTAATTTATATGAATTTATATTTACGTTAATTTATATACTTCGATAGCAATTTGTATGATGTTAAGTGGACTGTATTTCTGCAATAATCTCATAATCTCACAAATCGATCCTCTACACATTAGGGGGGTTTATATTAAATTAATTTATATATGCAGCCAATCAAACTACAGTATTAACTACATACATTGAAAAGGTTCCTTATCTTATAGTACAGCAGGTTAGTCCACCAGGTATAACTAGGGTGTAGACACCAAATTATCCTCTTTGAGGTAGCTTCCATCACCCAGTAACTGGTGCACAAAGCATATGCTTCCTCGTCTTGACCTGTCAAAAGGGCGCTAACTGTGAAGCCAGGTTCTATATATGACAAACTATATCAGAGAAAACACTATACATGGAACATGAAGACCTGGCTTAATTACCTTTAGTTTGAGGCAATTTCGTGATCTAACCGGCTAACCCTACCCAATGACATTAATGGCCACTAATGATAGATAATGGGTTTCGGAAAGAACACTTAACTTGATTTGTTGACAGCGTGTTGAAGATGGTACACCTTTGGTTTCCATAACACTACGTCCAAGTAAAATTAACAGGAGCCGAATTTGCTCCCGTGTGAGCCTCTGGTCTAGTATCAACAATGGCTGTCTAACACTCCATACTATTGACGCTACTGGCCGACATTGTCCAGATATGATAGGAGCCAAATTTGCTCCACACGTCTCGGAGGTGACACAACAATGGCTGCTCCTCCTTCCTCACTCTGACGCCTGGCTTACATTGTCCACATTTCAGAAAGTGATAGAAGGGTCACATTTACTCTACTTTAATATCGATAATTAAGTTAATTTATATAAGATGTTTTTATGATGGTAAAGTCCAAAGACTAATGTATTTAAGAATAATTCCCACCATAATAGGTGGAGAATTTATAATAGTATGTGGTGATGATATCCCGTTTTCTATAGACGGTAATTCCACTACAAGTTACGTTTTCTATGGGTAACTTGTTGGTAATACAGCAGCAATTATTATCTGTATGATTATTAAATGGTGTCGGATTTTCCGACATCTCTTCCCTTCTATTCGTTTCTTCCCCTTCCCTTCGCTTGCCCCCCCCATTCCCTTCCCCCCCCCCATTCCCTTCCCCCCCCCATTCCCTTCCCCCCTCTTTCCCTCTTCCTTCCATCTTCCCTCCCTTCCTTCCCTTCCTTCACTGCTATATTCACTCTACCTTTGTATATTTTAACTTCTGACTTCAGCGAGCGATCTTTTTTTTTCTGCTGCTCTCCCTCACTCTCTTTGTTTTCCCTCTCCCTCCCTCTCTCATTTTATTTCATCTTTCCTTCTATTTCCTCTTATCCTCCCTCGTTTTCCCCCTACCTCTCTGCTCCTTTATTCTCCATCCCCTCTCCCTCTTTCTTGTGGCGTTTTCAGCGTAATTAAGATTGGTTGAGAGTCACTGCTCACCTCTCCTACTCTCTTTTATATTCTTACGTCTCTCCTCTTTTTTGCCTTGCTTACTTTCCCCTCTTCCCCTCTTTTTCTCCCGTCTCTCATTCCTCCTCGGGGGCTTTCTCGTGCTCTCGCTATTCCCCCTCTCTCGCCTTCGTCTCCTTCCTCTCTCTCTTTTTACCTTTTCTCTTTCCCATTCGTTCACCTCCGTTTGCTTTACCGTCTCCTCTTGCTTTCTCCTTCTCTGTTTCGTGTTCGTCGTCTTTTACCCCCATTCTCTCTCTCTTCTGCTGCCCATCCTTCCCTGCCTACTCCTCCCCTCCTTCATCTGTTTGTCTGTCTATCCTTCTCTTTCCCTTTTACTGTCTACTTCATTTTTACCCCTCTCTCTTCTCCCCCTCCTCTCTCTCTCTCTCTCTCTCTCTCTCTCTCTCTCTCCCTCTCTCCCTCTCTCTCTCTCTCTCTCTCTCTCTCTCTCTCTCTCTCTCTCTCTCTCTCTCTCTCTCTCTCTCTCTCTCTCTCTCTCTCTCTCTCTCTCTCTCTCACACCCACCCACACACCCCAACACACACCAGTCAACCCCTCTCTTTTAAACACCTGCTAAAAAATACCTGCCAGTCTCCAGCTCATCACGACTGGGGGTCCTACAGCCACTCAAACTGTTAATTGTTAATTAGTAAAATGTTAATTAGTGGGCATTTTTTGTTTAATTTTCTGACCGGCTGAGGAAATATAACTTGTAAAGTGTCCACTGCACCCGTGGTGAATGACTAAAAGTTAATTTGTAATGAACTTGGTGGAGGATTGATGGGAGGAACGTGGGAGGGGGGACACAGGATCATGATGTACTCAACTATTCAACTACTCGGGCAGTACTCAAACCCTACCAGAAGTAACACACATAATATGGACAATCGTTTATATTTGCAAACATATAGAAAGGCCTAAGGCAAAAAAAAAAAAAAATCAAGAAATAAAGTTCATAAATGTCCTTTTAACAGAGTTAAACTCAATATTGACTGGGAGAAAAAAAATGTAGACCTTGCAAACAGCCAATGAGGAGACGGCCTTAAGTGTCCAAACTCCCACACAGGGGATAGCCCTAACTGACAGCTGAAGCATACAAGGTCTGCTTGAAGCATACAAGGTCTGCTTGAAGCATACAAGGTCTGCTTGAAGCACGTGCCTGTGAGGAGGGTCAGGAAGAGAATGCAGACGACTCAACAAAAAGAAGGAAAAAAAAAACTAATCACGGAGATGCTTAAGCAAAGATGACAATCACATCAAAGAAAATGTAATGTAATCAAGAAAATCGAAGAAATAAAGCAGATGCTCTTTCTCTACTCCTTTGTCCTCTTCTCCACCGTCCAACCACTTGGTCTGGGCGGTAGAGCGACGGTCCCGCTTGATACAGGTCAGCGTTCAATCCCCGACCGTCCAAGTGGTTGGGCACCAGTCCTTCCCGCCGTCCCATCCCTAATCCTTATCCTGACCCCCCTTCCAAGTGCTACATAGTCGTAATGGCTTGGTGCTTTTCCCTTGATAATTCCCTTCCCTCTTCTCCACCCCCCCCCCATTCTCTCCCCTCTTTTACCCATTCTCTCTCCCCTCTCTACCCCTCTGGACTCAGCTGCTCATACATCTCTCTCAACACACAATGAAAGGTGAGGGGCGTGGGGTGGTCGCAATTAATGGGGGGGGGGGGAGAGAAGGGCAGGATAATAGGTTGAGGGAGGAGAAGGGCACTGTAGTGCTGGATATTGTGGGGTACAAGAGCTAGAGTTCAACACCTGTAATGGCGCTGATGGATGTACAAGGAACAAGAGCTGTTGAACCTGTCATGGCACTGTAGTGGTGAAAGTACAGGGGGGACGAGAGCTAGAGCTCAACATCAAGCGTCAAATATAAGGACGGAGAAATGGGGTCGCGACAAATGGACAAAATCCCTCCCCCCCCCCCAAAAAAAAAAATTGGGCAAGCGAGACCGACAATCTCATTCCCATTCATCACTATTGACATTAAAGATCAGTTTCCAGTTGTGAGTTAAAGAGGTTGTATTATGACCTATGACCTGTTATCTGTGTAGTAGTGATAAAGATAGTCAACATCACCAGATATTCGTGTAGCATTGTCTTCCTGTCTTCCAAATTAGGATGAACCACTTGTGAACAAACAAGTACATCCTTCTTAGTAAATGAAAGCTTGTTCAAACAAAAAAAAATATATAGTTTCCTGTGTCGTTTTTGTTAGAATTTCATGCAAAATGTTGATTTTTTTTTATTTTCTATATTATTCCTAAAAATGTAAATGTGTCATTGGATTGAATCAATTCCATGCATAAATATGCATTGATGGTGAGTCTGTATTAAATAAAGGAACATAATTCACAGCTTGTGTACCTTTATTAGGTTCATTAGGTCCTACATTTATTACATCAGGGCATACTGTATCGCAATACACAATACAGTGCTTGCTGTAGCTTGCAGTAAGAAAAGTCTGAAAAAAAAACGCTGACTTAAATAGTTACAATTATGACTGGACTGAACTTATATTTTTTGGTATGAATTAAATAACATGAAAACAAGCGACAAATGATCTGAATCTGAATAAGGTTATTCAGATTAATCTTAATCTGAATAATGACGTGATTCGAATCCCCAGTGGAATAGGCCTGGTGGGGGGGGGGGGAGGGGTTTTAGAAATCTTATTATGAATACTAAAAAAGAAGAATGGAAGCAATGTATGGACTACGTGATGTAGTATTCAACTCCTTACTGGAAAGTGGAGAACTACCAGACTGTCAGAAAGTTGATGATGTGGACTAGAACCTCTGAACTCTACAGATTACAATAACCCACAAGCACTCAGCGCAGACTCCAATAGCTCTGAAAGGCTTGCGGAAAACGTTCTCTGCGATGTAAGTCAATAAATAAAATCCTTTATGATAGTGCTCAGTATCGCAAGACCCCGGATGTATCTACGCCATAAAATGGGATCGAACCCGCGTTCCTGGGTTAGGATCCATCGAGCATTTGTGGGGCATATCCACTTTGGAAGCCTGTATACCTTTTCCTCAGTCATGGCTTCTTAGTTTACATACATTAAACAGTTTAGAAGCTCTGGAGCACTACGAGGCTCTTTATAACAAAGTTTCCAAGCTTGTAAACAAAGCCTCAAACGATTAAGGAAACATAAACAGGTTTCGAAAGGGGGATAAAACACAGGATAAATTCTGGCCAAGGGGACCCAGGTTCGACCCCCTCGTTCAACGACAGTATTCGTTTATTTGAGGTGTCTGTTGAAGCCGCTAGAGTGGTGAAGAAGGCGTTGAGAGCTGAGGGGGGGGCTGTGGCTCTTGAGAGCTGAGGGGGGACTGTGGCTCTTGAGAGCTGAGGGGGGACTGTGGCTCTTGAGAGCTGAGGGGGACTGTGGCTCTTGAGAGCTGAGGGGGGACTGTGTCTCTTGAGAGCTGAGGGGGGACTGTGGCTCTTGAGAGCTGAGGGGGACTGTGGCTCTTGAGAGCTGAGGGGGGACTGTGTCTCTTGAGAGCTGAGGGGGACTGTGGCTCTTGAGAGCTGAGGGGGAACTGTGGGTCTTGAGAGCCGAGGGGGACTGTATAATACTCGAGGAGCGCCTTCACAACCCAGTTACCCCGGCTGAAAAATTATGACGTGATTCGAATCTGAACCTGATGAGATTGGCGACGGTGATGAAGTGGTCTACAGTGATGGTACGGTGATGAGGTCTACAGTGACGGTACGAGATGAGGAGGCCTACAGTGACGGATAGTGTGTTGAAATAAACATAACACCAAGTCTGACACCCCCCCCCCACACACACATACACACACACACACACACACACACACACACACACACACACACACACACACACACACACACACACACACACACACACACGCGCGCGCGCGCACACAGTTTTGGACCAGCAAGTGACGCACTTTTGAAGCTAGTTACACAATTGTTAATGTTATATATACATGTAGATATATAAACAATCATTTACACAAATACCTATACATATCGATAATCTTTTTATATCAAAAGTGATTCAACAAGAGGCTACCTGGTTGATGGGGTTCTGGGAGTTGTTCTACTCCCCAAGCCCGGCCCGAGGCCAGGCTCGACTTGTGAGAGTTTGGTCCAACAGACTGTTGCTTGAACCGGCCAGTAAGCCCACATACCCACCACAGCCCGGTTGGTCCGGCACGTTTTTTTTAGAAAACTATCTAGTTTTCTCTTGAAGATGTCCACGGTTGTTCCGGGAATATTTCTTATGCTTGCTGGGAGGATGTTGAACAACTCCGGACCTCTGATGTTTATACAGTGTTCTCTGATTGTGCCTATGGCACCCCTTCTCGCTCTCAACAGTCACTATACAAAGCACTGTACATCTATGGTGAGTCACACAGTTACTAGTCTTGCTCCACACCCACCCAACTGGGCGGCAGCTTTACAGTCATGTGCTCTACACCCACCCAACTGGGCGGCAGCTTTACAGTCATGTGCTCCACACCCACCCAACTGGGCGGCAGCTTTACAGTCATGTGCAGGCTGCACCTAACAGTAACCTGTTTTGCGTACTTCGCTAAGATTCCCAGCAGTACATCACTATGTATGAAGTACTTACACATGTCTTGGACTCCATTGATGGTATCATCTCTGAATTCCGCGATTTTTTCACATTCCATTATATAATGACGCAAAGTATGCGAATAGGTTTAAACACAGCCGCCATGATTGAAGAATGATGCTTCAATAAATCGATAAATCCCGGTTTCGATAAATCCCCCCCCCGGCCCCAGGGGTAAGCAAGCCTTCACAACATCATACACTGCTTGTGTTATACAAATATTAAAATATAAAATCCCAAATAATCCGAAGCTTAAACAGGTTTGCCACATGACTGGTCCGTAAGCTGAAAGGCCTGTGAGCTATAGGGACAAACTGAGGATAGTAGTTGGGAAAGACATGCTCACGACGTACAAGATTCTCGGAGGCATTGATAAGGGATTATGGGGAGAGTGGAGGTAACCACGTCAAGCTTTCTGGGGGAAGAAGGTGTGGGGGACGTATTAGTGTGTGGGAGGATGGGGGGGGAGGTGAGAGAAGAGGAGTAAGAGAGAGGGAGCGGGGGAGGAGAGAGAGAGAGAGGTGGGAGAGAGAGAGAGAGAGAGAGAGAGAGAGAGAGAGAGAGAGAGAGAGAGAGAGAGAGAGAGAGAGAGAGAGAGAGAGAGAGAGGGGGGAGCGGCGGTATTGATCATCATATGCAAGAGGGGCACCACTGACACTCCCTCCCTCCCCCCCCCTCCACACTACCCTCCCTCCAACATTCCCCCTCTCTCTCCAACACTCCATCCCCCCTCCCCTCTACAGCATTCCATGTGCCCTTCCAGAACTCACTCCTTGTATATATCCCTGCAGGTAGCGCTCCCTCCTCTCCCAACCTTCTCTCTCCCTCCAACATAATTCCTTCCCAACAACACCCCCTCCCCCCCCTCTAACACTCCCCCCTCATAACTTCAATACTCCCCCATCCCGCACAAGTCTCCCTCCCCCTCCAACACACCACACACACACACACACACACACACACACACACACACACACACACACACACACACACACACACACACACACACACACACACACACACACACACATCCCATCCCAAATCCTTCTCCTGACCCCTTCCCAGTGCTATATAGTCATAATGGCTTGGCGCTTTCCCCTGATAATTCTCTCTCTCCTATAAACAGATAACAGAGGTCAATCTTGCACTAATGGATAAAAAACCTCTTAGGGCCCAAAAGGGTAAATATTTAAATTTATGTAATTTAGTTCTTTAGGACTATATGCAGCTGAAAACACACCAGTTGCATTGTTGCTCCTGGCAGTATGGGTTCGAGTCACTTCTGGGGTGTGAGTTTTCAGTTATTATTTTTGTCGCCCGGGTTTAAACCCTGGCTGAGATTAAACACATATTCCAATTCACTCCAGGACGAATGAACAGAAAAACACTATAATAACATTTTTTTAATTTCGCAAATAGAGTGGTAGACGGTTGGAACAAGTTAAGTGAGAAGGTGGTGGAGGCCAAGACCGTCAGTAGTTTCAAAGCGTTATATGACAAAGAGTGCTGGGAAGACGGGACACCACGAGCGTAGCTCTCATCCTGTAACTACACTTAGGTAATTACACTTAGGTAATTACACACATCACCACCACCACCACCACCACCTTTGCACCCCGTCTCAAGTATGACCCCCCCCCCCCTCACCTCGCGACCCCCAAGCCCCATTCTCCCGCCCCACTCCCATCCTGAGCCCCCATCTCCCACTTAACCCATTTCTACCCCAAAACCCATAACTGCTCTTGCTTCTCCACTGTTCCTAGCACACCCTCTTTCTGACTCCCAGCTTCATTCTACCTCTCAGCCCCCTCTCCCCCTATGCCCTATAGATACCCCTAGCTACCCAAACACCCCCCCCCCCATCTGCCCCCCAGATCCCCTCGCTCCCAAATCCCCTCTGCCTCCCAAATCCCCTCTGCCTCCCAGATCCCCTCTGCCTCTTATTTCCCGGGCACTTCCCACCTCATAACTACTTATTGTATATAGGACTGCATCCATCCCTCACCTGCAGCACACACCGAGGGAAACATGTCGGCAGATGAGCTATGTGAACTCTGGTAACAGAGTTTCCGAGAAGAGTCTCAAGGTTTGGTTCACCAATGCTGATGGGGTATCCGGTAAAGCAGACGAAATAAAAGATAGGGTTAGTGATGCAGATCTGGACATAATTGCAATAATGGAAACTAAAATAAATGATATGGTATTAGATGCAATATTTCCAGAGGAATACCAAGTAATAAGGAAAGAAAGGGCACAGAGACGGAGGCGTAGTGGCAATCCTCATCAAGCAGAAATGAAAATTTAAGTAACTAGAAAATCAGGGGAGTAATGGAAACACAAGCTCCATACTTGTGACTCTGACAGCAGAGGGGGAGAGGATTGTGATCTTGATGATCTACACTCCCCTATCAAACAGTAGAAGACTCAGGCAGGAGTATGATGATGATAACAGGACATGCATAGATGAACTGCAAAGGGCAGCAACAACAGCTCACATAATGAGAGGGGAAACTGTTGGTCATGGGGGACCTCAATCACGGAGAGATCGATTGGGAATCAAGAAATCCCTATTATGGTGAGCAAACTTTTTGGAAGTTATAAACAGGAATTTCCTAACACATCATGTGAAGGAAGACACGAGGGAAGAAGGTAGAGGGAATACACTGAGTCTATTAGACCCGGTTATCACCCAGAATGAGGAAGACATTACGAATATGGAACATGAAATACCACAAGGAGCCAGTGACCACTGTGTCCTAGTTTTTGACTACATGATCGAGCTTGAAATTGTGACCACGGGGCAAGAGGTCTGGGAAAGGGGATTGCAGGAGGGTAAGGGGAATATCTGGGAGAAGTGCAGTGGGAAGAAGAACTAAGAGGAAAAACAGTACAAGATATAATGGACCTAGTCAAGTGGAAATGCAAGGAGGCCGAAGAGAATTTTATACCAACAGAAAATGTAAAAAGTAGGAGGGAATATAATAACCCATGGTTTAATAAGACAGTGCCAAGAAGCAAAAATGAGAAGCAGAAGGGAGTGGAGAAAGTACAATGGACAGAGGAAAATAAGATTAGATGCAACAGAGCTAGGAACGAATACATTAATATAAGGCGAGAATCGGAAAGGAGCTATGAGAACGATATTGCAAATAAAGCGAAAAAGCAACCTAAATTACCATATAGTCATAAAAATGAAAACGCCTAAGTTTCAAGACCGTGGAAAACTGGAGGGAGAATATACAGATAACGACAAGGAAATCTGTGAGGTACTGAATGCCAGTTTCCATGGAGTGTTTACAACCAAGCCTGAGTGTTGTAAACCTGAGTCTGAGTGTACTGCATTTACATAGTCTCAGTGTTGTTCCTTCCCCCTCACCCACCCAAATCTTGCAACCCCCCCCCCCCTCTCTCTCTCTCTCTCTCTCTCTCTCTCTCTCTCTCTCTCTCTCTCTCTCTCTCCTCTCTCTCCTCTCTCTCCTCTCTCTCTCCTCTCTCTCCTCTCTCTCTCTCTCTCTCTCCTCTCTCTCTCTCTCTCTCTCCTCTCTCTCCTCTCTCTCTCTCTCTCTCTCTCTCTCTCTCTCTCTCTCTCTCTCTCTCTCTCTCTCTCTCTCTCTCTCTCTCTCTCTGATGTCCACCCACCTCTGTTTTCTCTGCTATCTCATCTATATATAATTATGTGTAATCTACCTTACCAATGAGAATTGATATCAGTATGTGGTACCATCACTAAACTTAGCGCAGTTATCCCGGAGGAGCAAAGCTTCCCTCCTGCTGCTGTAATGAGCGTAACTGCTAGTTTGGAAGTAGGGTCGTTTTATGGAGCCAATTACCGGGTGACATAAAGACCTAGGATCGCCAGATTGTTTCAAGCGCACGTTAGACATTGTGAATGAGTTTAGGGTTGGTATAAACAGGAGCTGCCCTCTATAGGCTAATATGAGCTGCCTTGCATAGGCTAGTTACCGTTATTCATATGACTGAAGTTGCAACTGGTTAATTGCCTAACCAGAAAGGTACAAACCCAACCAACCCACCTAACCTGTCGAGGCCCTACGCATAGAAAACGGCAATATTACGGTGCTTTGTTTGTTGTGTTAATACGTGGTATTTTTAACGCATTGGTCGACTCTGTTAAAAGGAACCACAATGCATTGAGACATAGCAGCCATATGGTGAGACTCGCAGTGTTCAGACCCTTTCTCATTGGGAGGTTTGTCCATAATATCCAGTTGCATCCTTCCCTCTTACTACTTTTCTTCCTACCCCTTTCCTTGATCTTTCTCTCCTTCATTCCTTCATTCTCTCTCCATTATTCCTTCATTTTCTCTCTCTCATTCTTAGTTTTATATCTCTCTCTCTCTCTCTCTCTCTCTCTCTCTCTCTCTCTCTCTCTCTCTCTCTCTCTCTCTCTCTCTCTCTCTCTCTCTCTCTCTCTCTCTCTCTCTCTCTCTCTCTCTCTCTCTCTCTCTCTCTCTCTCTCTCTCTCTCTCTCTCTCTCTCTCTCTCTCTCTCTCTCTCTCTCTCTCTCTCTCTCTCTCTCCCTCCCCCTCTCTCCTTCCTTCTCCTTCTCTCATTCCTTCCTTCTCCTTCGCCATTAGCTGGGAATGGCGTGAATTAGTACATGTTATTGACAATTTCGAGATAGAGACGGTGACGATTCGAGAACACCGCTGCATTGTTCGGATTCTACCTCAACCCTTGGCGTTCGTTCGCTGCCTGAATATGTCGCTCACTTCCCCCTCCTGAGTGTACGTGTACCTCGAGCGACGCCAAACAAAAAGGAAATAAATGATACGAAAAAAGATTCTAAATTTGAAAAATACAAATTAAAAAATATAAATATATCACAACGTCCTGAAAAATTATTCCAAAAAATATCAGAATTTGTTTAATAATTGTTGAACAAAAATATGGCCAATTAAACATAAAAAAGATATGAAATCGTATTTTCTGAAAAGTTGCGCGAGAAAAATGTGAAACTTTTAGTTCACGGAAGTTTTGAAGTTTTGTAGATCAGTATATATATTTTACCAGGGGAAAGGGGGGGGTGTGGAGGAGGGGGAGGGGTCACCGGTGAAGGAAGCTGCATAGGGGGATGAGGGTGCTAGGGGAGTGGGGGTGGATAGGGGGGATGTGGGTGCTAGGGGTGGATAGGGGGGGGGGGGGTAACAGAAGGAGGGGGGCGGCCAGACGCGGGGAGGAGAACTATCGAGACACTCGCCAGGTAAGATCCAGGTAGGAGGAGAAAGGAGGGGGGGAGGGGATAGATGGGGGACGAGATGGGTGACAACAATCTCCCATTTTGGTTCAGCTCGCCTCTTGGTGCTCTAATGTGGCACTCTGGAGAATGTGGCACCCTGGAGAATGTGGCACCCTGGAGAATGTGGCACCCTGGAGAATGTGGCACTCTGGAGAATGTGGCACTCTGGAGAATGTGGCACTCTGGAGAATGTGGCACCCTGGAGAATGTGGCACTCTGGAGAATGTGGCACTCTGGAGAATGTGGCACCCTGGAGAATGTGGCACTCTGGAGAATGTGGCACTCTGGAGAATGTGGCACCCTGGAGAATGTGGCACCATGGAGAATGTGGCACTCTGGAGAATGTGGCACCCTGGAGACAGAGCTTCAAGTTGCAGAACCTCCTCAAGAGACGGTAATGGCTCCCTGGTAATTACCCTCCTTTACGACTCTCCTCAGTATTGAGCTCCAGTTCTGGGTGGTTAAGCAGATGCAGACCAGCAGCTGTTCGCCTGTGCACTGTTCTTAGTCAATCTTGTAATGACTATAAGCATCGCTGTGCAGTTTGATAGGCGCCTTACCCTGTAAACTCACAACGCAATTTGTGTTGTAGAAACATGTGATCACAATGTTGTGAAACATGCGATCACAATGTTGTGACAACATGTGATCACATTGTTGTAGCAACATGTGATCACAATGTTGAGACAACATACAATCACACTGTCGTGACAACATACAATCACACTGTTGTGACAACTGCGTAGACCTACACAATGCACGACCTGTCCATTGTGCACTCTGCAATGCAGTTGTAGCTGCTCACAGCAACACAATGTGCTCTCACACGCACAATGCACAACCTACAGGTCCCAAATCTACACAGTAAAATAACAACGTACTGGAGTGAACGATATGGAAGAAAGTGCAGAATAGAACCAGAGGAGAGCAGGAGTACCATAGACACAATCAGAGAACACTATATAAACATCAGAGGTCCGCGGTTGTTCAACGTCCTCCCAGCGAGCATAAGAAATATTGCTGGAACAACCGTGGACATCTTCAAGAGAAAAGTAGATAGTTTTCTTCAAGAAGTGCCGGACGAACTAGGCTGTGGTGGATATGTGGGCCTGCGGGCCGCTCCAAGCAACAGCCTATTGGACCAAGCTCTCACGAGTCAAGCCTGGCCTCGGGCCGAGCTTGGGGAGTAGAAGTAATCCCAGAACCCCATCAAGCAGGTAACCAGCGACTGTACAAATGTTATGGGAAGTCTTGAGCCCTACACACCCCAACACCCAATAGCACTCCTGGCATTATTGGGCACATTTACGGTGTGATACACAGTTAAATAATGACAAGCTCAGCACTTTAGGTTGCTGTGTATCTAGCGCGCATTACAAAGTAGAAAATGTTCCACAGCATATTTCACACACAAAAAAATTAAATATGATTTCGCTTCCCAAGACCCTCAAACCAGAACCTCTTGAATTCAGAGCACAAGCTTTAGTAAAAAAAAAAATGTGCCAGCGTGCAAATGGTGTTGGTTCAGCTGGCTCCATTAATCTCTGCCTGGATTTGCTGCACAGCGAGCGAGCTGTGGATTGAGTGGAAACTGGATGGTTGTGTCAAGATTGAGGAAGTCTCCAATGCCGGTGAAGTGGATGGTTGTGACAAGATTTTTTTTATGGAGAGCGTGCAGAGATCCTTTACTGCTAGAATCCACTCAGTAAAACATCTAAACTATTGGGACTGACTAAAATGCCTAAATCTGTATTCCCTTGAGTGCAGGCGGGAGAGATACATAATAATTACACATGGAAAATAGTAGAGTTCCTGATCCCAAACCTGCACACAGAAATAACACCCCATGAGACCAGTAGGCATGGCAGGATGTGCAGAATACCCCCGGTGAAGAGCAGAGGAGCAACAGGTACGCTGAGAGAGAACTATCAACATCAGAGGCCCGAGACTGTTCAACACGCTTCCACTACACATATCTGGCCGACCCCTCAGTGTTAAAAAGAGAACCGGATAAGCGCCTCCAAAGCATACCTGATCAACCAGGCTGTGATTCATGCGTCAGGCTGCGAGCAGCTGCGTCCAACAGGTTGGTTGACTAGTCCAGCAACCAGGAGGCCTGGTCGACGACCAGGGACGCTAAGCCTCGAAATCATCTCAAGGTAACCTCAAGGTAAGGTAAGGTCCATTACTACATATTGGTACTTTACCCCAAGTAGTTACTAAACGTAGTTTCATTTCAGGAGGAGGATTTTTTGTTTGTTTTTAACCTTCCCTTTTCTCGATATTTTTCTCGTAGTCATACTCATTTTTCTAAACCCCTTCCATTCCCTATTGATCTCATCTTTTGTTACGTTCCTCTTCCCTCTGTTCCTAGTCCCCCCCCCCCTTCTTCTTCTTGGAGTAAAGAAAACGGATATTGGTGTTATTTATCCCTTCTGTGGCAGTGGCGGTTCCCATCAGTGATCACGTAGTGTACCCACTTAGTTGTGCTTGCGGGGGTTGAGCTTTGGCTCTTTAGTCCCACCTCTCGACTACCAATCAACTGGTGTACAGATTCCTGAGCCTACTGGGCTCTTTATCATATCTACAAATGAAACTATGTATGGAGTCAGCCTCCACCACATCACTGCCTAATGCATTCCATTTACTAACTACTCTGACACTGAAAAAAATTCTTTCTAATGTCCCTGTGGCTCATGTGGGTACTCAGTCTCCACCTGTGTCCCCTTGTTCGCATCCACCTGTGTAAGTAAGTGTGTGTGTAAGTTGACGAAGGGATTCTCACAGTGTGGAGGGGAATTCATTATCTTTTTAGAGGAATTTGTGGAAAGGAAATTGGGGTCGGTATTTCGTTGCGTGGGTAAAGAAGCAATCAGTATATATATTATGAGGTATATACGATACGGGTTCATGGTTTCCAAGGTGGGGGGAGGGGGGAAGAGGGGGGATTCTGTGCCACCTTCACCCCTTTACTATCTCCCATTTGGGGATATATGTGAAAATAGGTGAGTACCTCGAGCAGAAAGTACGTGAAAATGATAATATCTTTGTATCAGGAAGGAAGGATCCGAGAAGGGGATCGACCCAACATCCTTGTTCTCTCCAGACGCGCATCTTGACCCCAGAGACCGCGGTAGGTCTAAAAGTTACACAACCTGTGAGAAGTCATGTGTGCGTATCAATAGGTAGAGGATGTCAGATCAAGTGCTCATGCAGCTAGAATGGAATGATAGGTCCATGTCTACAAATCATTCCCAAATCTCCGTCATTCCTTCTCTCTTTCTCTCACCCTCTCCCTCCTCTCGTCCCCAGCCTTCTCGCCACTCTTTTGGAACAGGACTAGAGCTACATTGTTCACCTTGTACTCCACTGCTGGGGCTGAGGGCCATGAGAACCTCTTGTGTGTTTGTGGATGGAGAGAGTATGTGAAAGGAAGGTGGGATGTGTGTGTGTGGGATGGGAGGGGACTGTGGGGGGTGGGAGAAATGTGTGTGTAGATGGAAGGGGTGTATATGTAGATGGGAGTGGTGTATATGTGGGTGGGAGAAATTTGTTTAACGCGCTAGGAACTCAAGAAAGGAGCTGTATCCTTATGGGAGGTTGTCGGTTTGTTAATACGGGGGGTCACAATTGTTCGAATACACCTGTTTACTTCGAGGTAACCGCACCTGACCTCTCGTCACTCACGGGCTCATCATAGCCCGTGCTACTTGGAACTTTTTGTTCCAGGTAGCGAATCTTAAACAACAACATCTCGTCACAACTTGCGTGTCTACCTCTATCTTCCCTTCCCCCCCCCCCCCTCTACTCTCTCTTCACCTTCAGCATATCTTCGTGATGGCATAACTTTGAGCGGTTTCGAGGATCACTGATGTCCCTGCGGCCCATTTTCTGACCAGGTCTCCTGACTGCTCGACTAATAATAACACTTAAGTACATACATAACAATTGATTTATTATGCCATGTGGTTGATACACTTCATTTCTGGTACGTAATAGTCCCTGATTCATGAAAAAATATATATGAACTACAAATAGTCAAAATCAAAACGTCATCGACTCGAAATGATAAATTTGTCTTGTGGTATATTTTGTCGTGTAAATATTATGAAAACTCGAGAAAATCTTTTAACAATTGCGGTGAAAATTTCCGTGAACTTGGTTGTGTGTGTGTGGGGGGGGGGGGGGGGGTGAAATGAGAACATGGTAGAAAATTCTGAATCCCCCCCATCCCTGAATGATTTATTTATTTTAGGGAAAACTCAGGTGAGCGTATGATAATATCCCCACGCCTCAGGTTCCGCGAGGCGCAACCCGCTACTGGAGGGGGGGAAAAAATGGCTGCTGAATAGACTTTGTGATCGTAAAAAAATTGTCCTCAAGTTGAAAGCTTTTTCCTTGCCCCAGGCAGTTTCCCGGGAAACTGCAGTAGTTCTTTCTGGTACCTGCCAGTCACTTCCGGTATCTGCCTCCAGTACCTCCATGACTCACCTCCAGGGCCCGCCTCTCAAAAATTCTTACCTGCCCGTAGCCTCAAAAGGCAATCAGATCTTCTCATTAAACAGAGACAACATAATAATTCATTTTGGTGCGTCGCTTTCCATCTTCAGACTCGCTTTTAATTACACGGATGGTGAAATACTGAAGAAACTGTTCATGGCTCGCAAGACCAAAATTGGAATATGCAGCAGTTGTGTGGTGCCCATATCTCGAGCACATTAATAAACTGGAAAAGGTGAAAAGGCATGCTACAAAATGAGCATACCTTTGCACCTGGAAGCCTATTACAGCTTTAATATTTCAGATGTTTTGAAAACTGCAGGGAGGTTTGGGCAAAATATGACCCATCGCCGTTTTCAGTAATTGGCATATTTTCGGTATTAAAAGTCGTAATTTGGAAATGAAAATAGGTGCAGAGAGTTAGAATTCGGCTAAAAAATCACGCTCAGGAGTCAGATTTCCGACATTTCAGATATTTTGAAAACGGCAGGGGGGTTTGGGCAAAATATGACCCATCGCAGTTTTCAGTAATTGGTATATTTTCGGTATAAAAAGTAGTAATTTGGAAATGAAAATAGGTGCAGAGTCAGAATCCGGCTCAAAAATCACGCTCAGGAGTCAAATTTCTGACATTTAATATATTTTGAAAACTGCAGGGGGGTTTGGGCAAAATATGACCCATCGCCGTTTTCAGTAATTGGTATATTTTCGGTATAAAAAGTAGTAATTTGGAAATGAAAATAGGTGCAGAGTCAGAATTCGGCTCAAAAATCACGCTCAGGAGTCAAATTTCGGACATTTCAGATATTTTGAAAACTGCAGGGGGGTTTGGGCAAAATATGACCCATCGCCGTTTTCAGTAATTGGCATATTTTTGTTACAAAAAGTCGTAATTTGAAAATGAAAATAGGTGCAGAGAGTCAGAATTCGTCTCAAAAATCACGCTCAAGAGTCAAATTTCCGACATTTCAGATATTTTGAAAACGGCAGGGGGTTTGGGCAAAATATGACCCTTTGCCGTTTTCAGTAATTGGCATATTTTCGGTATAAAATGTCGTAATATTGAAAATGAAAATAGGTGCAGAGAGTCAGAATTCGGCTAAAAAATCACGCTCAGGAGTCAAATTTACAACATTTCAGATATTTTGAAATGACCAGCCCCTATAATGGTTTGCAAACCTGCATACAGAAATAACATCATATGAGACCAGAAAGCATGGCAGGATGTGCAGAATACCCCAGTTGAAAAGCAGAGGTGCAATAGGTACTCTGCGAGAGAACTCTATCAACATCAGTGACCAGAGACTGTTCAACACACTTCCACTACACATATACTGTAGTAAGGGGCATAACTGGCCGACCTCTCACAGTGCTCAAGAGAGAACTCGATAAACACCTCCAAAGTATACATGATCAACCAGGAGCCCTGGTCAGAGACCGGGCTACAGGGACCTTGACCCCCCAGAATTACTGCAAGGTAACTACAACCACTTGGATGGTTGTGTATTGAACGCCGACCTGCAAGAAGCAAGACAGTCGTTCTACCGTCCAGCCCAGTGGTTGGGCTTCCCTCTCAAGATTCCAGAGGTATTTAATATACAATACCAGTATTAGATACATATACTGTGCAATGATCTTACATTACACTCATGGACACCGTAAAAAATAAATTACATAGAAGGTACTCGAAGATCAGGATCCTGATCTGCAAAATATTGTTATTTATTGGAGTAAAATATATACTGAAGTATATGTACAATAGACCCAGTGAAGAGTAGAGGCCCTCTAAGCACAAAAAGAAAACATGAACATCAGAGGTCAATGACTTCATCCTGCTTTCAGAAAATATCTGAAATATTGTCACAACAAAAGCTAAAGTTTTCAATATGGGATTAGTCAAGTTCCTGCAGAATGTGCCAGATCAACCAGATTGTAGTAGTTATGTGGGCGTTTGTGCTGCTACCAGCAACAGCCTTACCGATCAACCTAGAGCCTGATTCTAGGTTGGGTTGCTGGAAAAGAACTCTCATAACAGCCATAGGTAAACTGTTTTCTCTGTGCCACAAGTACCAGGTCTGTAAATCCTAGATGTGGGTCACAAGGTGACACGAGATGCGGAATACAGGTTTAAGCATCTATGCTCTTTGAACACTTTAAATAACATTTTTCAGAATATTCGTCTTCTTTCATAATGATTTTAGTAAGTATTACAATTGTAATAGGCTTTAAATTGCAGAAAATAATCATTTTAGAGCATTAGTTAAACCCTTACACTGCTCCAACCGCCATATGCATTTTTTCCCATTTGATTTTTAGTTATGTGCACCTCTATGTAATACTTTTATATAGCTTTGCCATTTAGGGGTTAATGTTACAAACTACATACATACATATATATGTAAGCCTGATGTTTTTGCTTGGACAGTACTGTGTTGGAAAGATAATTAATTACCTAATTACTGGCTAATGTTTGAAGTTAATTTTGTTTTCCACAGGCCATCTATGACATGCTTGGGACCAACTCTGCTAGTCGTCCAGCGGACAGTGCTGAAGAGCGAGCAAAAGCCATTTTCTCAAAGATGGACGAAAATAATGATGGCAACCTAACTCAGGAAGAGTTCCTGAAAGGGTGCTTGCTAGATGAGGAGCTCTCTAAGATGCTCACACCGGGAGCTTAATCTATTTATTGTACCCAAGGATAATATTCATACAACATCATAGACTAGCATGAAGCTACTGCACTGGTGGCTATTCAAGGAGATGGTAGACAGCCCTCATTATAAGGAATAATCATTAGTAGGAGAATTAGCAAGTCTATAGCCATCTTGTGACAAACACCAAAGATAAAACATTCACCACATCTTTAGCCAACGTATGGTCCTTACTAAGAGCTAGGAAATGTAGTTGGTCTAAGCACTAGTCTGAAACAAATCATTTATCATCAAAGCTGTTGACACTCCTTTGGGTTAGCTATAAAAGGCTTGAGATGTAATAGGTCCATGTTTTGTGAAAGTTGTACTGTATGCATGAGGTGTAGAGTGGCCATTTTAGTGAAGGTACCAAAATACATAATAGACAAGAGTTTCCCATAAATATTTCATTTATTATCAATATTTATATGCATTTTCGCATCAGGGGTGATAATGTTTGTATGTTTTCTTTTTTAGATTTACTGGGAAATTTGACCTAACACGATCATAAATGAAATATGTGATCTGGCTCTATATGGCTCTTGACAGAAAACTATAAATGTTTTCATATTCATACTGCAAGTGGGTGTTAAATTTGTCAGTATATAGATAAATTACACAAATACACAACTGTGCACACCACACATACACACCACTTTTGTGCACGCCCCCACCACACACACACACACATGCATGTATGTATGTAATTCATACATGCACACACATACACACACATTAATAATGAAATACAAACAAATATTAGAATATGGCATCATAGGGGTGCAATTTAGTATAAATATACAAGAGGAAAATTAGCAAATGACTATAGAAGTTTTGTCAGTGATTGTAGGTTTTAGATTATGTAGAAATTCTTCCTTAATTGTTAGTTGTGAGGTTTCATTGAGAGCACAAGAGATGAGTTATGCTGATCCTTCTTGTCTGGTGTACATGGAAAGTTGCTTTACTTTCCAGATTGTTGATTGTGACCAGGTCAGCAACGAAACAAATTAGACAAAATTTAAGGATACCGTTTTGGTAAATGGGAGTTAAGCAAGTTTCGATCTAACAGTTACTGGCCTAATCACACCTGATGAGCATTGACCATTTATCATACTATGAATAAGTGAACTGTTATAGACCCGTACAACGACCTGACATTTAATTTGTCATAAATCCTTTTCAGTGAATTCTTCTACATTTCTGAAGGTATATGCGGTCATTAAAGCTTTTCTTAATGTTACTGTGACTAGATTAGAAATGCTAGCCCAATGGAGGTGGTTACACATGCATATTTTGTATGTGGTGATAAGAAAATGATGTAAATTTTTGGATACTTAAGAAAAAAAGAAGCACTGACTTGTTATAATCTCGTCACTGGTGAGTGCTGAAGACCACGTGCAATCCTTCTGAACAATTTTGTTTTCCCCATATGCTCCGTATGAGAGGCGGTGACCAACTGTATATAGCCACTAGCGAATCATCTCTTCATCTTCTTCAGCCTAGCAATTTTTATCTCTGATAGCGCAGCCAGATAGCTCTCCTATGAAGTACTTTGTACAGTACTGTACTGTGAACTCCAACTTTACACACAGGATCTTGGTAACAGGATTCCACTAGCATTTAAATGAACAAACAGTATGTGGTAAGACTCCCATAAGCTTCTGCATCTGATGAAAATGCAGTTTAGTACTATGAAAAATAGGATATGCAGGATTTTGGACAAAAATTTTATTTCTTTTAGGAGTCGGTGTGACCTGTTGCAATTTTTTGGATACTAGTTGAAGATGAATGACTAGATGAAGGAAGACCAATATTTATATCCAGCAGTTATATTAGGATAATTGCAAGAAATAATGCAATTATCTAGTTTTTAGACATTTTAATATATTAGCCTAAGAGGCAGCATACCTATAGTTAACTTTATTGATATAATAACCAAGTTATAAACTTCCTCTGCAGTGTATGTTGACTTGTTTACAGCAGTAGCATCATAATGGTTTGGGCATTTATTCATTTTGAGGCCCTCAAACACATTAAACATTTGGCAAGTCATAGTGTTTATATTGAAACTGACATGAACACAATTTCATCCCTTAACTTTCCACAATTGCTTGACATGAGAGCACAGGTATACAGCTACACAAAGGACATGAGAGTACAGGTGTACAGCTACAGAGACATTACATTCACTTCAGCCATGTTTATGGTTTCCGCCACCCCTTGTAATACACTCGTAATGTTAACGGTTTAATTAGCCTGGTTGAATAATGATTACCACAGTTGGAAAATCTAGTATTTTTCTTTCATAACAGTCGTATTATTATTATTATTACAATACAGTATAATGTTTTGTTTTGGTTAGTAAAGCATTGACTTTGCCATTTATGTGAAAGTTTGTAACAATGCTTCATAATATCATTTAAATTATTAATTTTAATCTGTAAAACCTTTACACTAACAGGATATGATCGTGATGAAAAATCTGTAGCAAACTGCTTGTAGGTCTTAGAACTTAAATGGCAGAAATAAAATATTTTATAATGTAATATACACTGTCGGTCCAAATAAGCGAATATACTGAATATAGTTTTAAGTTGTTGCTCTCAGCCTAGTTGTTTAATTTATAATGTTTAATAAAATATACAAGGTGCAAACTTTGGCATATGTTGTAATATGTTCAGAAGATACAATTTAGTTTTCTTTAGCATAAATGTGTTTTATGTTTAAAGGCAGCTCATAGAGAGAATGCATGTGTTAAATATCACAAGATAATTAAACATGGATATTTACACTTTCATATACAGTTATTAGTGAACGTCCTGGATAATAGAATATGGAATGGATATAATATAAATGAATTTGCCAGTTGTGCTTTCACTTCAGACTTTTGGAAGCAGCAATTAATGCGGCCAACTTATTTAATAATCTAACTATGCCACAGTACTTTGTGTATTTAGATTTCCAAAAGTCATTTTAAATTACATACTTCAACAACAGTAGCTGTTGCTACTAGCTTTTGGCATCATTGTGTGAAATTACAGGTTTTGTGCTATGCAGCTATTGTTGTGGATATAAATAAATATAGTTGAGGCAGTTTCAAAGGGAAACATGCTCTCCTTTTCCACAATACACTTGATTTTGTGTATGTATGTATGTATGTGTGTATACATATATATATGTCATACCTAGTAGCCAGAACGTACTTCTCGGCCTGCTACACAAGGCCCGATTTGCCTAATAGGCCAAGTAATTTTTTATTTTCAATAAATTGTTTCCTATTGGTTTATTTTAAATATTATTATTATATTAAGAACATAAATTATTGATTTAGTTATGTTAGTTTTGGTTAGGTTAAGATAGGTTAGGCAGGGTTAGTTAGGTTTGGTCATATACCTACATTAGTTTTAACTAAAATTAAAAAAATTTAGCTGATACATTATGAAATAAATAGCTTTATCATTTCATAAGAAAAAAATGAGAAAAATATTGAATTTCTGGAAAACTTGGCTCATTACGCAAATCGGGCCTTGCATAGTAGGCAAAGAACTGCGTTCTGGCAACTAGGTACAACATATATATATAATATTATATTATAAAATATTTCACACACACATACATATACATTTGCATGTACACTACATACAATAAATCACAATGTTCCTATGTTGGATTGAATTAAAACAATTCTAGATACAAAAGCAAATCACCTACTACCCCCTAAAAATAGAGTGATGTATTGCAGTATCCAAAATCAAAGCATTACAGTGCATTATTCCATCAGCTATTAATTTTATTATATACAAATTTACTTGTAAGGGACAATTTTTTAATGCACAAGTTCTTTAATTGTTGTATCAACTAATGTCAAAATGTGATTTTATAAGTTATCCAACGACACAGCCCCCGGGATGTCACAATAATGTTGATTTTGTGTGATAGTATCATCAGTGCTTTTTGAGTTACTGATTTCCGAATGAATCCACAATTTAAGTACAGTACGAGTTTGAGAATGATGGGATATCACTGGTACGTACATAGAGCCTATGTTGTTGATGGGCGACGATGATCGAGGGAGGGGATGCGCCCCAATAGAGCCTATGAAGACCATACTTGGCAGAGCCTGTTGTGCTTCTTTGTGTATTATGTATGTGTATGTATGTATATTTTTGTACATTTTCTTCTTTCCCCAATCTTAACACAGTCTTGTTTTATAACTTTTGTTTAAATATTTTTCTTGCCTGCAAATATATTCTTTTTACATTTTAACACTCATCAGCCTTTTTCCCGACATCATTTTTTTCAAGTTTGTTGACAGGTAAGCACAGTTGTCACAAAATGTAACTAGGCAAAATATCAGCCTAAGATATCAAGGCTTTAAAGCAGGCTAAGTATATATTCTCTATTTTATACAACTAACTACATAATTTAGATATGCTTCTTAATTTACTTGTTCATCATAATTTTGAAAAATACTTGTAGTGATGGATAACTTAAGTCCTGACAATATTTAACATCTGGTATTCAGCATTGGAATTCTCAAGAAAAAATACACACACACTACTAGATACAGATATATATATATATATATATATATATATATATATATATATATATATATATATATATATATATATAATGTGTGTGTGTGTATATGTGTGTATATCACGAAAATAAACACGTGATTAAGAATGTGACAATGTCAGACCACGGAGGAAAATTGAAACAGGAAATTTCCTTAAGTACTTTCGTATATTAAATACATCTTCAGAAGGTCCAAAGGTCCAGGACCTGGACCTTCTGAAGATGTATTTAATATACGAAAGTACTTAAGGAAATTTCCTGTTTCAATTTTCCTCCGTGGTCTGACATTGTCATATATATATATATATATATATAATGTCGTACCTAGTAGCCAGAACGCACTTATCGGCCTACTATGCAAGGCCCGATTTGCCTAATAAGCCAAGTTTTCCTGAATTAATATATTTTCTCTAGTTTTTTTCTTATGGAATGATAAAGAAACCCATTTCATTATGTATGAGGTCAATTTTTTTTTATTGGAGTTAAAATTAACGTAGATATATGACCGAACCTAACCAACCCTACCTAACCTAACCTAACCTAACCTAACCTATCTTTAAAGGTTAGGTTAGGTTAGGTAGCGGAAAAAGCTAGGTTAGGTTAGGTTAGGTAGGTTAGGTAGTCGAAAAACAATTAATTCATGAAAACTTGGCTTATTAGGCAAATTGGGCCTTGCATAGTAGGCTGAGAAGTGAGTTCTGGCTACTAGGTACGACATATATATATATATATATATATATATATATATATATATATATATATATATATATATATATATATATATATAATATAATAATCAAATCTTGACAAATATTTTTAACTTATTTTATCGAGAATTAAAATTTACATTATATGTGTATAATATTCAGTTAGGTTATTTTAAACACTAAAGCAGGCTTAAGATTAATCTTTATTAGTCTTAGATATAATAAAGAGGCACTCTCTGATGATTTATTCCCTATATATAAACTGTGTAATCACATACAGTATTGATTTTTTTTAATTAAATCAATAAAGCTTGTCTGTACAGTACAGTACTGTGTAATCAAAATTGATTTATTCATAAGACTGAAACTGGTACAAGACTACAGTAGTACTGTATTGTTAATTTTTGTGTTGTTTTGAATTTATTTTAAGAGCTATGTAAATGTAATGTTAAGGAGACATTATTAGCATTTGGGTTATTATGATTAGAAAAGTAAAATTATTTTAAATAAATTACAAGACTGCTGAATAATATAACGAATATTTAAACGATAAAAACGGAGAAAACTAAATACTCAAAAATTAGGTTGTCATATGACGTATAGCATTTTATATTCAGTATAATACAAATTTTACATTATTATTATTAAATTTTATTACATTTTTTCTTATGGAGTTATCAAATTTGGGTGGTTTCTGTGAAGGTCTCTTAGAGATGACCATAATGCAAGCATTCCAGGACATTAGACAGTTTGCGTGTAGTGTTGGGAAGCTGTGCGTCTCTCCTCACTTTTGTGCACTCATTACAGACAAAACTAAAGTGTGTGTATTAAGCCCAATGCTTTAATTTCATTTTGTCTCTTATATGTTTGCTACAGTGAATACCCATTCCTTACAAATTTTCTTACATTCCTCTTTCTCTTAGAGATTTTTTATCCAATTTTATCCTATTTTTAACCAATTTTCTCACATTCCTTTTTCTTTTGAATGACATTTATTTTATCCAATCCAAATTGTAGAATAAGTGGCATATAAAGAATCACATGTTCTTCACGGATAGGTTTATCTAATACTGTCGTGCACAACCTTTGTTCCTTGCTGAAGACTGATTTAACACCAACTCCCCACCCTTCTGTGATATAGTTGTTCTTGTGTGAGAGAGCATCTCAATCTGTGTCTTGTGAATGTGACCCCAGAAATATATGGTTGATATGACCTAAGACATTGCCATAGAGAAAGCTTGGGTATCAAGGTGGACGATACTGTAGTCTTATTTATGTCAATTATGAAA
Organism: Procambarus clarkii; assembly: GCF_040958095.1. Lineage (NCBI taxonomy): Eukaryota > Metazoa > Arthropoda > Malacostraca > Decapoda > Cambaridae > Procambarus > Procambarus clarkii. The sequence goes on along the minus strand of NC_091166.1, from coordinate 41,555,087 downwards.
TCATTTTCTTTCTGTGCTTCATAGTAACACATTAATTCAGAAATTAATTTTATACAAATCTTTGCATGGACAATATGTAGTGTTGCCTTTTTTATTCCAGTTTAATTTGTATAATTTTTTATTTCAAGATTTGGCTTCTATAGAGCTCAATCTAGTGTTCTTTTATATTAGTTATAATGGCAGACAGAGATTCATGTCCAAGTAATGAAGTTATATTTGTTTATTTTGCTTTGCTTGGCTCAACGTCTGGTAGACAATCTGCACAAACGGTAATACCTGTAAATATCATAGTAGGATAAGGGATTGTGCCATGCTTGTAACACTTTTACCCTGACTTTCATATAGAAATCTGCAGGAGTTAAGCCAGTGTTGAGATCAGTGGCTTGGGTGTTATATATTGTATAGCTACACATGTAATTTTTTCAGTAAAATGGTACTATGAGATAATAAAGTCATACAAGGTTTACAAGTGCTGATCTCTCCACAGGACTGATACGGCTTATTGCCATCATCACGAGAGTTTAAACCCTTACACTGCTGCAATCGCCATGTGCGATTTCCTCCCGTGCGCAAATCGCCAAATGCGATTTATCCTTATGGGTTTTCAATACTTTTTTCAATGCGCACCTGGATGTAGGACTTTTAAATAGCTTAGCAGTTTAAGGGTTAAAGAATGTCTTCAGCCTGGCATTCTTTGGATGATAAGTGCTTAGTTATTAATTATGATGAAGCCTGTGGTGAAGAGCCATTAGCTCAAAGAATATTCTGTATGTACACTAGAGTAGTTTTGTTAAGAACCTATTTAAGTGTTAATTGTCGCTATTGGTATGAATGAAACTGTAGCATTGAATATCCCTCAGACCATATTCCTTCTCACCTGTAGATGAGCTGCAACCCAATCTTGTCTTTATTCATGCCTGTGATGAGATGAGGAGTTGTGAGTCTGAAATGAGACAGTAATAAAGATTATTTTCCTGTCTTAGCATACAATTTAGTGGCCCAGAGTTTATTTACATTACATTTGGTGCAAGTGAAGAGACTTTGCTACACCTCATGTCAGGCATATCATGAGGGGAAAAGATATTCTTGCTTTGATATATCACTTATGTTAAATCTCCCATGTAAAGAATTATGTAATTTTTATTACTTATTTGTATGTTAGTGATGTTATTGCATAAACCACTAAGAACTTGGTCTGCTAATATAATTTGCAATTTTGTTTTTAAAGAGTAGTACAGTATACCGTATATATATATTGATATTATAACAAGAATACATTATCATATGGTCATTTCTTTTATGCAGATTACTACATTTTAACATTGTTTTAGCAAGTACAATATAAACAGGGTTGTCCTAGAGCACAAATGTGGACTAAAGTAATGCTTTGTCCCTTAATTTCTATACTCAAATACAGACCAAAAATAAATGTCGACTCTTAAGTCTAGAAGAGAAGCATAGGAAGAGCGACAGTGTAGCAAATGTCCCAGAGCCATATGCCTTGTCTAATCAAATTTGCTTGAGTGTGACTTTTAAGGTTTGTAAATATCATTGTATAAAACTTGTACATTACACATACAAAGTACTTCGTCATATTTTGAAAATGTTTATAATGAAAGATAATTATTACTGTACACTAGATAAATTGAAGCCAGTATATTAGAACACATCATTGTGTAATACAAAAATTTCATCAAACATTGTTGTTTAGCCAGTCAATATTCCTAAAATAAAGTTGAAATATTGTATTTATAAGAAAGCATGAAACACATAGCTAGGATAAACGGTAGTAAGTTCATGGCTCCGAAGACTTTTGTTGAGGTATGAGCCGTTGAGTAATGTTTCCTACTTTATATTACTTATGTCTGTAAATGTAATTGCAATGGGAATTTATATGGCATTCATTTTTTGGGTGAGATACAATAATTTGTATATAGTTATTGAAAATGTTAATTGTTGTTGCTAGAAATAGTGATACCTATACACAATTTGGAAAACATTTTACGATGGTAATTTATACTTAAAAGGTTAGTATATGTTTATATATATATATATATATATATATATATATATATATATATATATATATATATATATATATATATATATATATATATATATATATATATATATAATCAACTTTAATTTTCCTCCCTGGTGATTTATAATTTTTGTTTAAATGAGTTTTGCTACTAGCAGCAAAGACTATACATTTTAAATTTACGTAAAAACTTAAATAACAACAGGAAAATTCTTCAGAGTTTTGGGAATATTTATGAGATATGGTATCGCTGTTAATTATTATTGTTGTTACCTTTTTTTTATCCAGGATGTAATATTTATTACAGTACCATTAAGGCTCATCATTACTGATCTAGTCACACATTTTTAATTGTACTTGGGTTGCTCCAGCCTTGTTTGAATATAAACTTATATAAACCTTGTGTTTTTTCCAGTAATAAAGATAATTGAAGTTTTATTCTTGGAATTAGTTTATTGACCATGTATTGTGTGTACAGTGATTTTTGTTTTTGTGTGTGTGTATTTTGTAGCTATAATTTCATGTTTAATGAAATACATATATTTTTTAATATTGGAGAAGGTACAACCATGGCATACACCAAGAAATAATGAGTGTGATGATAATGTAGTGATTTTCAAAATATTGTATTAACAAAGTAAGTATTTTACAGTATGGTATTGAAAACATACACGTGTGTGTGTGTGTGTGTGTATATATATATATATATGCAGAAAAACCACATGTGAAAAAATAAAGAATGCTAAATGTGTTTTCGGCTTATATCGCCTTCATCAGAGCAAAGTAGAATGAAGGTACTACTTTGCTCTGATGGTGATTTAAGCCAAAAATGCATTTAGCCTTCTCTATTTTTCACATGTTGTTTTTCCGCGCACGCGCGCACATACACACATACATACATACATACATACATACATACATACATACATATATATATATATATATTATATATATATATATATATATATATATATATATATATATATATATATATATATATATATATATATGTCGTACCTAGTAGCCAGAACTCACTTCTCAGCCTACTATGCAAGGCCCAATTTGCCTAATAAGCCAAGTTTTCATGAATTAATTGTTTTTCGACTACCTAACCTACCTAACCTAACCTAACCTAACCTTTTCGGTTACCTAACCTAACCTAACCTATAGAGATAGGTTAGGTTAGGTTAGGTAGGGTTGGTTAGGTTCGGTCATATATCTACGTTAATTTTAACTCCAATAAAAAAAAATTGACCTCATACATAATGAAATGGGTAGCTTTATCATTTCATAAGAAAAAAATCAGAGAAAATATATTAATTCAGGAAAACTTAGCCTATTAGGCAAATCGGGCCTTGCATAGTAGGCTGAGAAGTGCGTTCTGGCTACTAGGTACGACATATATATATATATATATATATATATATATATATATATATATATATATATATATATATATATATATATATATATATATATATATATATATATAATAACAGTGTTATTTATATTACAGGGGGGAGGGATTGGGTATCTGGGACCTGAAAATATTTACAATTTTAGAAATTGTTTATTATGCCTGTTTAGGAGAGGTTAGTGCTTCAACTTAAACTGGTCATTTGTTATTTACTTATTAGGTTTCAGATTCATACATAATTAATGTATTGTGTGTACAGTAAATGACACAATAAATAACTGCTTCAATTTCTGATTGAAATAAAAGCCACTGCATAATATTTATGATAGAAGATTATGTATTAAAATTATGTAAACATTAAATTTGGTATTTTCAGGATTGAGCCAGCAGTGAAGGCTGGGAACTGCAATAGAAGAAATTTGGCTCAGAGTGCAGCAGAAAGGTTGAAAGGTGTGTAAAAATGTTATGGTCTTGCTACCTGTGGTTTCGGCTTCAGTGGCAGGTGTTATGGTCTTGCTACCTGTGGTTCCGGCTTCAGTGGCAGGTGTTATGGTCTTGCTACCTGTGGTTTTGGCTTCAGTGGCAGGTGTTTTGGTCTTGCTACCTGTGGTTCTGGCTTCAGTGGCAGGTGTTATGGTCTTGCTACCTGTGGTTCTGGCTTCAGTGGCAGGTGTTATGGTCTTGCTACCTGTGGTTCTGGCTTCAGTGGCAGGTGTTATGGTCTTGCTACCTGTGGTTCCAGCTTCAGGTTTTTTTCCCAAGTTGCTCGTTAGTTTCTTTCAGGAAGTAGTTGTAGATTTCTTTTCTGTGGGGAGCCCCTTCGGCTTCCTGGAGCTATCGGGGATAATTTGTGACTCATTAGACCGGGCATTAGTCTATGGAGTTCAGCCTACCAGGACTATGAGCCAGAACCTGACCTCCACAGAGAGGCACAGGGAGCAATGGCCCTGGAAAACCTCCCCCTGTGGTTGGGGGTTTCCTTATCTGCCAATGACTAGGGCTAGGCACCCAGAAAGGTAGGCATAACAATACAAACCCTACATGGGGATGAAAATTGCAACCAAAAACCTAACAGAGGCAGAACTTCCTCCAATTCCAAGAATACAAGCAAACGTCACTCTCTATCGCCGTGTCACTCGTCCTCGCAGCCCCCCTCCCCAGCCATTCCAGTTCATCAGCTAATGCGAACTGAGGCGAACGTCTTCTCTTATCTTGCTTTCCAAGCAGTGCTTACCTTCGTGGTGTCCTCTGTGATGTCGTGTGTGGTGGCCTGGTGTCCTCAAGAGTACCGGGGCTGCATGCACATAAGGGGCATCGTTCCCTAAATGCTCTGTGAGTACAGAGGCATTTAGCATTTGGCTTCGATCTTGCGCTTCTTTTCCCCTTTTCGAGCTGTCTTTGGCCTGGCATGAGGAGGATGTGGAGACGTTGAGTGCCGGGCCATCGTTGGATGTGCTGGCCTTGGCGGCTCGGGCGTTGGCCATGCTGTTGAAGCTATCCTGAAGGAAGCAGTGTCTCTGTTCTTTGCTTCTTGTCTCACTTGCTATCAGGCTCTGCTCGCTCTCTCTTTGGAATCTCCTTGGGCCCTGGCTCTTAGGTTTTCATCACTGTTTTGTCCATTGCTGTTTGCAGAGGCGGCTGTCATACAGTTTCTTCCCCTGCACTTCGTTGGGTCATCTCGGAGTGGGTGCGGTTGGGCGTGGTCGAAACGACCCTGTCCCTCAGGTGGGTTTCCCTCCTGTTTCCAGTGCCAAAACGAGACTGTGCGGATCTGCGGTTCATTATTGGCTTGTCCCATCTGAATCCCTGGATTTCTTGCCCCCTTCTTTTGGATGACCACTCTGTCTCAGGTTCGGCTTCTTTTGGAGCCTGGTGCTTGGATGGTGTCCCTGGATCTCAAGGACGCATACTGGCATGTTCCTATTCATACGGGGTTCAGGGACTGATAGGATTTCGTGGTAGGGCATCTAGCTTACCGTTTTCGTTGCCTTCCTTTTGGCTCGAATCTGCCACCTGGCATTTTCACGCGACAGGTCGTGGTGACCTGTCTGTGTCTGCTAGGGGTTCGGGTTCTGGCCTACCTCGTTAACTAGCTAGTGTGGGCTCCCAGTCGGTCTGCTTGTCTGGTTGCCATGGATGTGGCTCTTTCCCAGCTGGCCAGGTTTGGGTTCCTGGTGGGTGAAGGCCCATCTGGTTCCGTCCCAGGTACAGACCTGGCTAGGTCTTGTTTGGGACTCGTGAACTGCTTCCATGTCTCTCCTTCCGGAGGCATTGCTGCGGCTGCGGTGCTGCCTTTGGTTGTTTCTGGGGGTCCCGGGTCTCTTGGAGGTTGCTCAACAGTTGTGCAGGAGTCTGAACTTCACCGTGCTGGTCTACCCACTGGATCGGATTTGGCTTCAGCGTCTGTTCTGGTTCCTTTTGGGACACCCCTTCCACCTCTCTCGCGATTGCTGGGTTTGTCCGGAGGGTCCCTGGCAACCCTCCCTCCCTCCAGTCAGCAGTTTTTTTGTGTTGTTTGATACTTAGCTTCCGAACTGGATGACTGAGTAGTGGTGCTGGGAGGGCTGCGTAAACAAGCGGTGCGGCAGTGGAGTGTGACGTTTGCTTGTTTCCTTTGGATTAGAGGGAGTTCTACCTCTCTGTTCGGTGTTTAATTCTTAGTTTCTTATCATGTGGGGTTTGTTTTGTTATGCCTATCTTTCTGGGTGCCTAACCCTATCCGATGGCAGATAAGCAAAACCCCCAACCACAGTGGGGTTTTCCAGGGTCATTGCTCCCTGCAACCTCTCTGAAGGTGCCAGGTTCTGGCTTGTGGTCTCTGGTAGGTCGAACTTCATAGCTAATGCCCCGGTCTAATGTATCACACATCAGCTCGATAGCCCTGGGAAGCCTAAATGTTGTTTCATTACATTCAACGCTTGTTTTTTCGAGGTATAAATTGATTGTACTATATTGTTTTTATACGTGGTGAATTACTTTTGTATAATCCTTTCATACATAATTTTTATTTAAGAAGTTTGGAAAATCCAGGATTGTAAGATTAAACTAAGTTCTTTTAATGGAGCAGCTGATGGGTTAATATGTATATTACTGTATAATTTGTAACTTGTACCTTTCAGGTGTGTGTGGCTAGCAAAAGTTTGCAAGGTGTAAAAGAACATTAGGTGAGATAGTAGTCAAGTTCTCAAGAACATACAACCATGGGCAAGCAGAACAGCAAACTCAAACCAGAAGTGTTGGAAGATCTTCGTTCCAATACAGAGTTCACAGGTGAGGAATTGGTGGGATAGTGCTTACTCCATGGTAACTATCTTAGTGTCTCGCATATCTGCCAGACAATGCTTAATTAAATGCAAGTTACTTTGCCTGGTAACTTGCCTAGGAGGCTTGGTCGAGGACTGGGCCGCGGGGATGCTAAGCCCCGAAATCATCGCAAGGTAAGGTACTAGTCATAATATGGATATTCTATAAATGTACAAATTCTAAGGAGGTAATGAGTGGCACAGACACCTTGTTTACATGCTTTTAGTGTCTAGGTAGACAACATTACTTGTTTTTCTTGAGCTCTTAGGCCAATTTAGGGGATACCAAAGGCTGTTTTTAATTTGTGTAAATGACCTTGCAGAAGGTGTGAGCTTGTACATGTCGATGTTTGCAGGTGATGCAACGTTAATGAGGAAAGTACCCTGAAGAGTGTAGGGTACTTGTAGGGTGCTGCAAGGAGACCCTATCAAACTTCAGGAGTGGGCAGATAAATGGCTGATGGAATTCAATCCAAAGAAGAGCAAAGTAATGAAAATGGATAAGGGAGACTTGTTTTAATTATACCATGAGGGAAGGGAATTACAGGAAACATTAAAAAAATACCTGGGAGTACACATAATCCCAACACTTGACACCAAAAGCTCATATGCACAGGATAACATCAACAGTATATGAGGAATATGCAAACATGAAAATGTCATTCAAGAATTTAAACAAAGAGGCTTTCAAATCCCTACATACTGCCTATGTGAGACTTGAATATGCAGTTCCAGTCAGGAACCCACACCTTGTGAAGCCTAAACAAAAACTTGAGAAAGTTCAGAGGTTTACAACTAGCTTAGTATCAGAATGGAGATGCCTCAGCTATGAGGACAGGTTGAGAGAACTCAGCCTTACAACATTGGAGGAGAAAAGAAACAAAGGATATGAAAATTATGTACACGATCTTGAAGGAAATAGAGAAAGTGGATAAAGGAAGCATATATATATACAGTATTAAAAAGAGGTAAGACAAAGGTACAAGTGGAAGCCGGATTTGCATTAGGTAATTAATATGCCAGGTATAAATGATGGGCCTAGATATTTATTCCCATAGTCACTGATAGATAAGCACCAAACCAAATCCCAACCACTTCACACTTCCCCCATTTCTCTAATCACATTTGTCCTTGTAATACTGTCTCCTTCATTTCTCTCCTCATTTGCATACAACTACAAATATTAATCTATAATGTACTCTATAACCTAACTTATATTATAAATGTCTTTATATTTACAGACGCTGAGATCCAAGAATGGTACAAAGGTTTCCTTAAAGATTGTCCAACAGGCCACCTTTCAGTTGAAGAATTCAAGAAGATATATGGGAACTTCTTTCCATATGGCGACGCATCAAAGGTACATCTTTTAGAAAAGGATGAGAAAACATTTCATTCTACTATATAGAATTTATGGATAAAGTTAGCTCATGGCTAGTTAAACAGTGTGTTCATTGAGGATTCATATCATCATCGATAAAACACATCCATAATATTTGTACTCATTTACATTGGTTAGTTATGTATTAGATGTAACTATTGTTCTCTGGACAGGGAGGAATCCAGTCAGTCATAGAACATCTTACTCAGCAATCTATGAAACAGCAATAATGCAGTATTGCATTGGTCACTGTGTTATTTTACATCATACAGTAAGATACCTATTCCTCTGTTTAGAGCATCTAACTTCTCATGATTTAATTTTGATATCAATTTTCTTTCTGAACCTTTGTCAACAGTCCTCTTGTTACGACCTCTCTTAGCCAGTAACTCTAGTTCTAGTGTCTGTCTGTCTCTCTCTCTCTGTCTCTCTCTCTCTCTCTCTCTCTGTCTGTCTCTCTCTCTCTCTCTCTCTCTCTCTGTCTGTCTCTCTCTCTCTCTCTGTCTCTCTCTGTCTGTCTCTCTCTCTCTCTCTCTGTCTTTCTCTCTGTGTGTGTGGCCCTAGTGCCTCCTTCGTGACAGATCCAACCCCAAATCAGGGTGAAGTTATCAAAACAGAGCAGTAATATACAACCAAAGGGGGAGGGGTTAAACAACACTAGATAAACTGTCAGTTAAGTACTAGACATAGTACTTAAGCTGGGGAGGCTTAAGAGAGCCGGTGGCTGAGCGGACAGAACACTGGGCTCGTGATCCTGTTGTCCCGGGTTCGATCCCGGGCGCTGGTGAGAAACAATGGGCAGAATTTCTTTCACCCTGTTGCCCCTGTTACCTAGCAGTAAATAGGTACCTGGGAGTTAGTCAGTTGTCACGGCCTGCTTCCTGGGGGTGGAGGCCTGGTTGAGGACTGGGCTGCGGGGACACTAAGCCCCAAAATCATCTCAAGATAGTACTTAAATACTATCTACAGGTAATCATATACAATAAATATACACAAGTATATATATATATATACTTATATATATATACATATATATATATACTTATATATATATACATATATATATATACTTGTGTATATTTATTGTATGTGATATTAGATTGAAAATCAAATATTTTCCAAGTGTAAATTATTACGCATCTCTCCTATATGCCCTCTAGAAATACAGATTTTAACATTTTAATCGGTCCCAATAAATTAGGTGTTTTATTGAGTGGATTCTGGTAGTAAAGTGTCTTTGCATGCTCTTTTGGTCAGCAATTTTGCCAGCTTTGAATGAAGCTGTTATTGTGCAACAATATTCCACGCTATAGAGCACTAATGTCTTGAAAAGTTTCATCATTGTTATGGCATCCCTCATTTGAAAGGTTCTTGTTTTTCAACCTGTCATTTTTCTTGCTGTTGTGACAGCTACTTTATTGTGTTCTTTATAGGTAAGGTCTTCCAACATGATTACTCCCAGATCCTTATCATTGCTTTTTCATTCTATAGTATAATTTCACTGTGTGAAATAAAATATGTGGTTTCCATTTTTTAGATTTTTGTCATTTCCATAGCACAGGAGCTGGAACTTATCTTCATTAAACATCATACTATTTTCTGTGGTCCACTGAAAGACTTGATTTACATCAGATTCGAGGTTTGCTGTCCCCTTTGTTATTTACTCTCATTCTCTCATAAAAATCCTAGTGTCGTCTGCAAAGGATGATATGTATCCTTTTCTGTCCAATATGAGGACGAGAAACAGTACTGGAGCAAGCACAGTACCCTAGGGACTGAGCTTAGTGGAAAAGCTTTCCCTGGCATGGAAAAAGAGAACTGGGCACCTCTCTGAGGGGACCAGGTTCTGGCTCGTGGTCCCCCGGTAGGCCAATGAGAACTCTGCGACTGATGGTGCCTAGTAGTATAGCACTGAATCAGTAATAATAGCTTCAGGAAGCCTCTGGGGCTCATCCAGAAATTGGTGTTTCATTACATTCAATGCTGTTTTTGTTTTTTTAAGTCATAGGGATTGTGTGGCCAGACTACATTTTTATTTCAGTTCTTGACATCTACTAGTTGAATAATCAGTAGAAGTGAAGCACTACAAAATTAAACGAACCTGTAGCACCCTTCTTATTAGTGACTGCATGGTTACTGTCATTGTAGACAAGTGTTCTTTATGGTACAGTACTTACAACACTGCTCATTGTCTTGTTGATGTTACATATGACACTTTTTTGTGTGCAATTGCTACTCTTTAACTACACCAGTGCCTTGATTATCCACTCTCTTGCACCATCCATATTTTATCATTATTTCCCACTTCTAAGATAGCAGGAGGTGTTGTCTGTTGCTGATGCATATCATGAACTTTATACAAATTACAGTCTCATGGGCAATTAAAAATTCCCTCTAGTATTGATAATGTAAAAATTTGTTGGAAAATTTAATTTAGGAAGAGGCAATTATTATACTATTCTATACAAAAAGGTTCAATAGGTTGTGAATGTACATATTATTGTGAAGCAATGGTACACTCTTGCAAAGCCACATGACATGCATAGTATTTTAAGCACGGTATGCTCAAGTTATGTCCATGATTTAATAATAATCATAATAATAATAATAATAATAATAATAATAATAATAATAATAATAATTCACTTTGTCTGGGACAGGCAGTGTGTGTATGTGTATATATACAACAGGCTTATATCAAGGTCCTTCCAACCCGGTCGGCCGAGCGGATAGCACGCTGGACTTGTGATCCTGTGGTCCTGGGTTCGATCCCAGGCACCGGCGAGAAACAATGGGCAGAGTTTCTTTCACCCTATGCCCCTGTTACCTAGCAGTAAAATACGTACCTGGGTGTTAGTCAGCTGTCACGGGCTGCTTCCTGGGGGTGGAGGCCTGGTCGAGGACCGGGCCGCGGGGACACTAAAAAGCCCTGAAATCATCTCAAGATAACCTCAAGATGAACCCCCCCCACCCCAGGTCGAACTACTGACCTGTTTGCTATGCAACCCAGGATAAAACTTCACAACAAGCTGACTAACTCCTGGTTACCTGTTTACTGCTAGGTGAACAGAGGCAATAGGTGATAGGAAATGTGCCCAACCGCTTCTGTCCCATCCAGGATTCGAACCTGGAATTCCCAATTGTGAGCCGAGAATGAACCCATCTGTACAGGTTAACATCACTGTTGCTACAGCTTGGCACTTACTTGAGGTTGGAATGGGCGCTTACTTGTTCAGCATAGCAGTGTTGTAGAAAAATAGTTAAATATACTCAGTAATATCCAACCTTTCATCGCTGGTAGCATCATTTCCAACACAAAACATCCACAATAGCACCACAACACTAGCAAGCCATCCACAACATTAGTAATATGTCCACAACATGATTTTCATCTGTATAATAGGCTAGATGTTATTTAAGTATTCCTCATTAATCAGTGCTATACATCCTCTATAAAAAAAATGTAACTTCTATTTAGTTATGGTCATTGCCACTTAAAAATATTGCTTTTTGTGTACACACTGTACATGTTTTTCATACGTTCACATTGTGTATTAATTCAAGTATGCTTTATTAACAACTGTATTCTCTATTCGTAAGATTGTTCTAAATAACCCTGCTATTGTAATATACACTGTTCAGTGTTGTGAGTCACATGAGTTGTCTCAAGGTGTGTGAACAGACATAAATTAAGTTGTTAATTTTTAATGATCACAAATGGGTACATTTTCGTTTACAAAAATTGTATTGTTGTTGGTGAAATAGGTAATTATCTAAAGAAGATGCAAAGCTAGGTAGACTATGTAGCATAGCATTGTGTTGCTAGTTATTCATAAGGCACTAGACATCTAGACATGCAATAGGCACTAAATTTCACTCTAGATGCCACAAGAACAGAACAGAACAACAAAAGGTAAGCAATATCAAAGGTGTCAGATTCACCAAGGATCCTATCAAGGAACAAATGACTCCTAGGGAGATTAGGAAAACAAGACAAGAGCATCAAGAAAATTGGGCACTCTACCAGAAGGTACACGACTGTAAATTAGACAATGAAGTTTAGACAAAACAGTGTAGGAGGATGTTTCATTAAGTGACCGTGCCTTACAGGGCATCTTACAGCTGAGTGGACAGTGCTTCGGATTCGTAGTCCTGAGATTCCGGGTTCGATCCCTGGTGGAAGCGGAGACAAATGGGCAAAATGTTTCTTTCACCCTGATGCCCCTGTTACCTAGCAGTAAATAGGTATCTGGGAGTTAGACAGCTGCTATGGGCTGCTTCCCGGGGGGTGTGAAACAAAAAGGAGGCCTGGTCGAGGACCGGGCCGTGGGGACGCTAAAGCACTGAAATCATCTCAAGATAACCTCAAGAAGATAACCATGTGCTAAATGGGTGTGACTGATACGCAACATGGCCAAAACTGTTTATTGCCTTTTACAGTGGTAGAAAGAAGGCCAATGGGGATAATTTAGGAGCATACAGTTAATTACCTGTAATACCAGCCCAGTGATCCTGCCAACAGTAGTGGATTGCATAATGAATGACTGGATAGAAATCTGAATAAGGAGCCATTTCCGAGAAATGGTGCAAGCATGAATGGCTTCCTTGGTGGCGGCACTTGAAAAATTCATTCGAGGTAACTCCAATGTGGCTGGGAATAAACACTAAAATCTTTATTATGGATCATGAAGGTACAGGTGTAGCAGTGTTTGAGTTGCATTAGGCACAAATAATCTGTAGGTATGTTTTATGTTAAACTGACTAAGGTTCTTGCTTTGCCTAATCTTCTTTCATAGTCACATTTTTTTTAATTTATAACACTGAAGGTACTTTATAAATATTCTAAATGATGAGTTCATTATTTGCTTGCTAAAATGGGAGGATTGATTTCATATACAGTACCAAAAATGTTGACATTTCCTGTATTCTAAATTACTCGGTAACGTGGCAAAGCAAGACTTTTGTAGGGTTAGAGTTGATTTGTCAAGTTTCATGACCATAATTAAAACTGTCATGATGCTGGTATGGCTTTGATGCTTTAACCTATGCTCTCATTTCCTGGCTCTGTGACGCCTTATACTGTACTCGAAAGTCAAACCTCGTTCCTTTAACCCCTCAGTTTTTTTTTTAAATTAACTTTGAAAGAGTGACTAGCATGAAACCAAATACTAAACTGCAATTATATGAAAAGGTTGTCCTTACAACACACAAAATAATTTAGCTGTTGATATATCACATGCATTTTTTATGAAAATTAAGTGAATTTTAGTTAGTTTTTATCGAAAAAAGAGACGAGAGCCACAAAGGGGCCAAGCAAACGAGGTTTGACAGTTTTATGTGCAACTCTTCATCACTTACCTTCCCAAGCAGTTTGCGGAGCATGTGTTCCGGACCTTCGATGCAAATGGGGACGGCACCATAGACTTTCGAGAGTTCTTATGTGCCCTTTCTGTCACATCAAGAGGAAAGCTGGAACAGAAGTTGAGGTGGGCCTTCTCAATGTATGACCTCGATGGAAATGGATACATCAGTCGACAGGAGATGCTGGAGATCGTTACAGTAAGAAGCTTGTTTGTTAATTATCTCAGATTTAATCCAACATGAAATCCAACAAAATGGATTTTGAATGGGGAAAACAAATATTTTCTGCTGATGATTGTACAGTATTTGTTAACGTGCAAATAGGTAAACCTTGAACACTGAATTATAGAAGCATCTTTATAAAGACAGAAGCATAAGTTATAAATAAAGAGTATACATGATAATGCCACAGGGTTCATTTGTTTGTTTTATAATATTTCATTTGTATAAAGCACCTAATTTTGCTCAGCATTTTGGATTAGACTTAAGGCTACGAAGATCAAAATACTGACATTAATAGTAATGCCTAATGAATTACATTTTGTTATTATTATAACTAGCCTTTTGTTACATTTACTGAGACTTTGTAATTTCTGTATTATTACTGACTGCAGTATTATTAATCTTAGATATATATTTTTAGTTTGATGTTATTGTACACATTATGTCAAAATGTAAGACCCACAAAATTCAAGTTCAAATTTGGTATACTTCATAAAAAGAGAGGGAGGGTTGCCAGGGAACTCACCCAGAAAATGGCATTTCATTACATTCAACGCTGGTTTTCTGTGGAGAGCCCCTCCAGCTCCCCGGAGCTACCTAAACAAAGATAAGAAAAAAAGGGACTTGCTCAGGAGGCAGTCGTTATTCGTTCCTCAACTTGAAGTAGAGACAACTGGGTGCAACCTGCGACCCAAGGCTACACATGCCTGGGTAGGGGCCAGGATCATTAACAATATACCATGCAGCCAGGACCCTGTTTGACTACCAAAAACCCTGCGCCCGAATGTCGGCCCAGGACATGTTACCAAAAACAGCAGCCAAAGCCGTGAACTTATGAATGTTGTGAGCATGGGGATAGACTGCAGGCTGGCTGGACCGAATAACCTGTGGACGACTTGGGAGACCCGCGCCCTAGAACAGGAAAGAAGGGATACCAGGTCCACCCAAAGTGCGTCCCCAGTTGCTGAAGCCCACAAGTTTTAGTTACGGCAAAGAGCCGTAACTGAACACAAGACATGATGCATCTCCGGCCGAACCAACCAAGCATCAATAACCCAAGGACCCTTCAGAAAGCAGCAGTCTCATTCTTTGCCAGAAAAGGAGGATACGACTGCAAACGAACAAACCGACCACCAGGACCGAAAGAGCAGAAACCCCTGCGCCGGAGGAGAGGATGAAGCTCCTCGACCCGACCCCCAGGGGCCAATGCCAATAAAAAAAGAGCCCTAGTAAAATGATCCTGAACCGGAGGGGCCATCACAAACTGAGGAGAAGAGAGAGAAAAGAGAGCACCCGGTTCAACGACCAGGACCGACAGAAAATAGACCTCACACAATTTACAAATTGCATGGAAAAGAATTAAAGAACTCTAACAAAGAACGAGATCTAGGGGGTTGTTTTGAATAGTAATCAGTCGCCAGAGGAACACACAAAGAATATTGTGCAAGGAGCATATGCATCGCTTTCCAACTTCAGAATCGCTTTTAATTACATGGATGATGAAATACCAAAAGTATTCATGACTCTTGTGAGACCTAAATTGGAATATGCAGCCATTGTATGGTGTCCATATCTGAAGAAGCACATTGGTAAACTGGAAAAGATGCAAAGGCATGCTACAAAATGGCTTCTGGAACTGGAACTGTAAAACAAGACTTAAAGAATAGGCTAGAGGTGTTATATATGTCAAAGCTAGAAGATAAAAGAAAAAGAGGTGATATGATCACCACTTGCAAAATAATAACAGGAATCAACCAAATTGACAAAGAGGAATTCCTGCAGCTGGCAACCTCAAGAATAAGTGATCATAGATTCAAGCTAACTAAACAAAGCTGCCAAAGAAATATAAGAAAAATTTAGCAAACAGTGGTAGATGGTTAGAATAAGTGAGATGATGGTTGAGGCTAAAACTGTCAATAGTTTCAAAGTGTTCTATGACAGAGAGCTTGGAAGACAGGACACCATAAGTGTAGCACTCATCCTGTAACTACACTTATTACACGGGTTCAATTCCATTTTACAGCCTTGATGTTTATTCATAATTTCATCATGTTATTGTGATTTTTAATATGCAATGATCATAATTTTTGTATAATACAGAGCAATTTTTGCTTATCAAAAATTGATTTTTATTACAGGCAATTTACAAGATGGTTGGCTCTGTGATGAAGATGCCAGAAGATGAAAGTACCCCTGAAAAACGTACAGACAAAATCTTTCGTCAGATGGATAAGAATAAGGATGGCAAGCTAAGTCTTGAAGAATTCATCGAAGGGGCTAAGAGTGACCCATCCATCGTACGCCTGCTGCAGTGTGACCCTCAATCATCTCAGTGACCTCTCTGAATCTAACCTTACCTCATCTAACCTGTCTAAATATCTGACAACCTTAACCTTGTAATTACTACTTTTTGCCATAATAAACTCCCAGTCTCTAACATACCTTAACATTAATATCCTTCTTTAAACTGTCCACAGTCTCCCTAAAGCCCTTTATTCCTCTTACCTTCCCAAGCATTCCGCTCTCTCTCTCTCTCTCTCTACGTCTCTGAACCCCTTTGCATCAGCCCCTTCCCAACCCACACAAGATTCTCTTGTTTTATAGGTCAGATTCTGTTCCCACACTCCCAGCTTCACTTAGCTTTGAAGTGTCCCTATCTCACCTTATCTTGTCCTTATCCTTAACTAGCCCCTGGAGGGTTATAAGGACTAGGCTTACGGTGTGAATCACACCATCGCCTCGCTGTATTAAAATGCCGACCTCTAGCCCTATGTCACATTCGTGTTAGGCTGATTGGCAATGAACCTGCTAAAGACAGCAACTAAAGGGCTGTATTTGTTTTATAGTGTTAGATAGATATGGGGCTGAAAGTTTTAAGGGATGTAACTTTTGTAATGAAGCTGGGCCTATGTGGGGTTTGTGGGTTGTGTGGAATGAACAATTGTACTGGGCAGGAGGATGTTTACTCCTGCTTAGCTATCCTGTATGTACTGCATGTTACCTGCACAAAGATTTCCTTGTCTGGTGCTCACCTGTCAGAGTCGGAATAAGTAAGAACAAAGGTGTAGCAACACATAGGGTTTGTAATTTTTCAACGATCCCAATTGTACTTAATTAGTGGAGAGTTGGCTTTATTCTGTCGAATGTTCCGAGTCATTCTACATACCAGTTACGTGTATTCCATTTCTATTTTTATTTACATTTTGTCAATTGCATGTTAATACTGGCAGGTGTTTGATTTTCCCATATTCCATGGAAAACTCCTGACAAATTGGTGATCATTAGTATAATTTTTATTTAGTTTGAAAGATTTAGTAAGATTATCCAAGGGCTGGTAATGATTTTTTAAAATTGTAAATACATTTAAGGAGAAGGTAATTGACAGAACTCAATTTCCAGAAAAATAGAGGCTTAACTTAAACAAATTTGTTTGCCCCATAAACTGCAGTTTAGAAATAAAATGTCAATCTCCTAATAATCATTACCTTCTCCTTTGTCTAGTGTACTTGTGACCTTGTGGATAATGAAGAGGTATTAAGAACATTTACATTTAGGTAAGTTTTAGTGAAGTACCAAATTGTTAAAAAATAAGCTGGTTAAAATTGCCTAAGTGGCTATAGCATATCTGACTACCGAGTCAGAAGTATCCTGGATATGGGGGCTGCCAGAAAGCTACGCTTCTTGATATGAATGTGGTAAAGTTTTCCCCTGCCTTTGCAATCAGTGTGTATTCAACAACTGTTCTTCATCTTTGTGCCAAAGTGTCATGAGGATTTTTTTTCTTACAAAGACTCCCTATTTTCCCCTGAAACACTTTTGGGGTAGCAGTGGGGCACTTTACCGTCTTGCAATTTGGCAATTTGCCTTCTTGCAGTATAGCAATTTGCCTTCCTGCAATAGGGCAATTTGCCTTTTTTGCCAAGGAATACCTTACCTTCTTCCAATGGGGCACTTTGCTACCATGCTTCATGGGTGGTAAAAGATGAAAGTAATCAAGAATGATGTTGATACATCAGTTCTTCTCTAGGGTGGTGTAATGACGAATATCTTCCTCTCGCCCACGGTGTATAACTTGCCTCGTTTCTGCTACATTCTCACCACTTTCCATTATTAAGAGTGCTAACAAAGTATGGGTACCTCTGATTTTTCCGATTTACTCCCTTGATTTAAATGGAGACATTTCAGACATCCTTTATTATTGTGTGCACAAAATATGTCTCATGATCATCAATTTTGTGCCATTGTTTGAGATATTAAAATGGTATAACACCTATTTTAATCATAAATTAAATATAATAACAATGTTTGACAATGGACTCAAGTTGCTGACCATTCTGCATGGGTTTTCAGGCTGTGGATTCAATGCAAGACTAAATGAGCATAATATAGAACTTTTAACAGTTCCTGGTACAGGTCTTATCTTTTAAGTCAGTATTTTATATATTTGCTGTGTATGTTAAATCTCACTCTGACTATACTATCCATAGCTCAAACTATGCAAAGATGACCAGCATTTTTTTTCATTGTTTTGAGAAACAAAATTAGTCTGAATTTCTGGAGAAATACAAGTGGAATTAAGCTAGGAAAACCTCCATGTATAGTTTGCAACACACTGTATAAATGTGATCCTCAATTGCCACTTGTGTGTCCTGAATATGAAATTGTCTGTAAAAACAATCACATCTGATAATGCTGGCATAATGAACACTCGTAAAATAATTTTCTATTTTGGTAAGCCATCACGTGTGCTGCATAATTCTGAGTATCTTCCTGTGATTACCACTGTTGTGTTATCTGATGACGCTTTATGACTGCTATTGTCAAAGTCTGTATTTTTTTTTGTTACTTTTGCCAGGAATTGTTGTCTGCGGGATTGCTATAATCTTCCGCCAAGCACAGGCTGCTTTGAAATTGTAGAGCGTCATCACTCGAGCTGTAATTTTCTTTACTACGGTACATTGCTAAAGAGAACACCGCCCACCACCATCAGTGCTATTTATGCCTCTTCATCTCAATTTCAAGTAGAGGTGGAACAGGAAAGAAGGGGTTTTGTGGGATAAGTGCAGTTTCAGCATTTTTTGGGAACTTTTTAATCTGTAGTACAGTATTTTGATCTAATTCCATGCTTCAATTTCTATGTTTCATAAAGAGTTGCACAATATAATTTTTCTATAAATAAGCATTGGGGTTTGGTGCTTACCCACATATTTCACTGTGCAGTGCCTCTCATTAAATTAATCTTGCATCCACTTGTACCTTACCCCAAATCTAGTTGCTGTTCATTAAGATGCTGAAGATAACTACAGTGCAACTTCTCTTTCATTGTATGGTTCCTGTATAAGATTAAATTGCACGTGTAATGTGATCAGAAAAGTGGTTTGTGTAGGCAAGTGTCTAAGCTCTGACCTCTGAATAAAATGAAGCTATAAGGTGTAAATGAAATGTTTGCGGTTTTGTTAAGACAGTTTATTTAACAAAATTATTTAAGCTCTTGATTTATTAGAAAACTTGCATCAAGTTCTGTGTATGGAATGTGACTAAATGGATTACCTTGCGTCGATTCTGGGGATCAATGTCCCGGCAGCCTGGTCTCTAACTAGGCCACCAGGTGTGGCCTCCTCTTTGTCCAGGGTATCCTCATAAACCATATTGTATTTACATAGGCTAATTGTTAGTGTATTTTGAGTGTACACAAGATGAAAGGTATAGATCTGCTTTGCATTACTAACTACTGTAAATTCAACATAAAACCCAAGTGGCCAGAACTGAGACACAAACCTACACGTGTGCATACTCAAGAACCAAAGTTGATGTTTTGTCAGGTTTCTTCCTTGTTGTATTTCCCTGTGAGACAGAGTATCAAATAAAAGTACAGCAACAAGACTTACTGTCCTTAATTTTTTTTTTTTTTTAATATTTCCACTTATTCTACTGAATGTAAGTATTAAATTGATAGCTTTGATCATACATGGTAGCTCTATTTTGAAAGAATTAAAAGGATTGTCAAAAGAAAGATCTTAATTTTTTTCCTCCTGCCTCATAATAAAGATTTCTCAGCTGACATTTATAATATAGCTGTCTGCATTGCATAGAACTATTAATACAGTATTTCTATGCTAAGACTGCTCTTCTTTGAAGAGCAGTCTTCCTTGAAGAATGATTCCATTCTTCTTTCCATGTTCACAGCAAGGTAATAATGTGGTAAAACGTAAACAAATATTCCAATGCCTGAATAAAATTATACTGTACAGGGGTACCTCGGTTTAAGAGTTTAATCCGTTCCTGGAGACGGCTTGTAACCTGAAAATTCGTAAACCGAAGCTAATTTCCCCATAAGAAATAATGGGAAATGAATTAATCCATTCCTGACCACCCAAAAACCTCACTTCAAACTAAATTTTATACCTAATTCATCGAAATCTACACTACAAAACTATGTTCAAGTTATTACTTACCTTGCTGATGACTGCTATTGGCATATGAAAGATAGTGAGGAGGAGGGGGGAGGAGGAGAGGTGTTACTGTTTGGAAGGGGAGTCCCCTTCCATTATAACATCAGGCAGTGAGGACTTCTCTGGTGTGCACTCTCTGGCATGTTTTGCCTGATTCACTAGGACCTGCTTGTGGTTCACTGCTTGCTTGTCTTACTAAGAATCTGTCTAAAGACACTTTTTTTCCCTACATTTTAACACTTGTCTGTAGTAAGACATCACATTATCCTTTAAAAGGTCAATGCAACGGCCTGCTACAGCTTTATCTGGGCAAGTTTTTTCAACAAAACTTTGCAGTTCCTCCCATACTTCACAAATTTTCTTAATGAGGAAGGGAAATCCTCTACTCACAACTATTTTCTTAGGTTGACCCTTACCACTGGCTTTCTTGGGACCCATTGTGAGATATATAATAACAACTTTTATGTTCAAATGGCCAAATATCCAACAAAACACTGTAAATCCTGGTGAAGAATTGAGGTGGGATAGTCACTGGGCGCGAGGCACTGGTAAACTGAGCAGCGATTGCCGTGCCACCACACACTAGTCGGCCCGTACGTGTATCAACACCCTCATATCCCGATACAAAATTTCCGAACAAATCCTGCTCGTAACCCGAAAAACTCGTAACCAGGCCTGCTCGTAAGCCGAGGTACCACTGTAGTTATAAGATACACAGTAGATCAGATTATAGTATAATACAGTACTGTACTGTATTTGTGTATTTTATAAAGCCACTGTTTACAAGGAGCATTTCTGCCATAATATAACATGATTTTTTTTTTTTTTTTAGTAATAAGGTAGAGTGAAATTTCGGTTTTCGTATGCGCCTGTTTTCGTATTTTTTGGTTCTCGTACTCAATTTCTTTGAAAAATTAGATTCCGTACTTGTTGTTTGTCTCAGTTTTTGGAGTTTGTTTATACACATACGGTTCCACCGAGCTCGTGGCGCTTCAGTTTACCAATGTCTCCTGCCTAAAGATGATTGCGTTAGAATTCTTTGTAAAGAACTTCATGGCTTTTTTGGTTTCTGAACATAAAAGTTCTTATTATATATCACACCATGGGTCCCATGAAAGTCAGTGGTAATGTTCAACTTAAGAAAATAGCTGTGAGGATGACGATAGAGGAAAAGCAAAAGATCATTCGTAGTGAGACAATGTGATGTGCCACGAGACATATGTGATGGGGAGCCGGTTGGCCGAGCGGACAGCACACTGGACTTGTGATCCTGTGGTCCCGGGTTCGATCCCGGGCGCCGGCGAGAAACAATGGGCAGAGTTTCTTTCACCCTATGCCCCTGTTACCTAGCAGTAAATAGGTACCTGGGTGTTAGTCAGCTGTCACGGGCTGCTTCCTAGGGGTGGAGGCCTGGTCGAGGACCGGGCCGCGGGGACACTAAAGCCCTAAAATCATCTCAAGATAACCTCAAGATGTCTCACTACAGAGAAGTGATAAAATGTAGGGAAAAAACAAGTGTCTATAGACAGATTCTTAGTAAGACGAGCAAGCAGTGAGCCACAACCGGTTACTAGTGGTATGCCTGCAAAATGTGAGAGTACCCCAGAAATATCATCACTGCTGTTATAATGGAAGGGGACTCCCCTTCTAAACACTAACACCTCTCCTCTTCCCCAACCCCCATTCCCTCACTGTCTGAATAAAATGTATTTTTTCGTTAATATATTTGGGGGTGTGGAACGGATTAATTCAATTTACATCATTTCTTATGGGAAAATTCGTTTTGGTTTTCATATTTTTGGGGTTTTGAACCGTCTCTGGGAATGGATTAAATACGAAAATTGAGGTACAGTACCACTGTACTAATAATATATGAAATGTAAGCTAATACAGTATATGTGAATGGATAAGAAAATTTAACAAATGATGCATAGTTTTCCACAGTGATACTTAATAATGAAGGCTTAATTTTTTTTAGGGTATTATAGGCTATTATAGTAACTATATAGTAATGAAACTATAGGCTACTTTTATAGCTTTAAAGGTACCTGAATGTACCTGGATTACTTGGCTGTTAGGCTGTTACTTGGAGTGGCCCACAGGCCCACATATCCACCACTGCCTGGTTAGTCCAGCACTTCTTGAAGAAAACTATTTAGTTTTCTCTTGAAGATGTCTTCGTTTGTTCTGGTAATATTTTTTATATACGCTGAGAGGAAGTTGAAGAACTGTGGACAGTGTTCTCAGATTGTGTCTATGGCACCCCTGCTCTTCACTGGTTCTATTCTGCATTTTCTTCCATATAATTCATTCCAGTATGTTATTTTACTGTGTTGATTTGGGACCTGGCCTTCCAATATTTTTCATGTGTATATTATTTTATATCTCTCTTGTCTCCTTTCTTGGGAGTACATTTGGAAAGCTTTGAGATGATCCCAGTAATTTAGGTACTTTATTGCATCTATGTATGATGTATATGTTTTTATTTTTTATATATATATATACAAGAATATGTACATTCATGTACAGCCACTAACATGAGTAGCATTTCGGGCAAGTCCTTAATCCTATGTTCCCTGGAATATGACCCCGCCAAATTGTTTAATCACCAGGTACCCATTTTACTGTTGGGTAAACAGAGGCGACAGTTAAGGATTGACACCCAGTAAATCCTCCCCCAGCCAGGATACGAACCCAAGCCAAAGTGTTCACGAAATGCCAGACGAGTGTCTTAACCACTATACCATGGGGACTGCTAGACTGCTGTTCTCTGTATTCCCTCTATTTCAGCAATCTCTCCCACTCTGAAGGGGTGAAACGAGTATTGAGCGGTACTTAAGATGGGACAGCACAAGTTATTTGAAGAGTACAACCATTGTAATGGGATCCCCGGATTTGAAGGTTCTCATAATCCATCTTATCATTTATCTGGCTGACGCAATATTTGCTTGGTTATGTTCCCTAAACGTTAGGTCGTCAGACATCATTCCAGATCCTTTATGTGCTGCTTTCCTACTATGGGCAGATTTAATTGTGTTTTGTACCCTGTATTTTGTTTAAGCTGCTCCTCATTTTACCGTACCTGAGTACCTGGAATTTATCACTGTTTAACATCATGTTATTTTCTGCTGCCCAGTCAAAAACTTTATTAATATCAGCTTGTAGTTTTTCAATGTCTTCAGCAGAGGTAATTTTCATGCTGATTTTTGTGTCATCTGTAAAAAATTATATGAAGCTGTGACTTGTATTTTTGACTATATCTGATATGAGAATAAGGAAAAGCAGTGTGCAATGACTGTGCCTTTTTAGGTACAGAGCTTTTAACTGAACTTGGACTAGATTTTATTTGGTTGACTTACTTTTTCTATTCTGTTCGACAGAAAATTGAATATCCACCATCCTACCTTACCTATTATTCCCATTGACCTCATTTTGTGTGCTATCACTCAATACCTTGTAATTACCTAAGTGTAATTACCTAAGTGTAGTTAGAGGATGAGAGCTATGCTCGTGGTGTCCCCGTCTACCCAGCACTCTTCGTCAAATTACGCTTTGAAGTTACTGACGGTTTTGGCCTCCGTCACCTTCTCACTTAACTTGTTCCAACCGTCTACCCCTCTGTTTGCGAAAGTGAATTTTCTTATATTTCTTCTGCATCTTTGTTTAGTTAGTTTACATCTATGACCTCTTGTTCTTGAAGTTCCAGGTCTCAGGAAATCTTCCCTATCGATTTTATCAATTCTTGTTACTATTTTATACGTAGTGATCATATCACCTCTTTTTCTTCTGTCTTCTAGTTTTGGCATATTTAATGCCTCTAACCTCTCCTCGTAGCTCTTGCCCTTCAGTTTTGGGAGTCACTTAGTAGCATGTCTTTGCACCTTTTCCAGTTTGCTTATGTGCTTCTTAAGATATGGGCACCACACAACCGCTGCATATTCTAGCTTTGGCCTAACAAAAGTCATGAACAATTTCTTTAGATTTCGCCATCCATGTGTTTAAAAGCAATTCTGAAGTTAGAAAGTGTGGCATAGGCTCCTCGCACAACATTCTTTATGTGGTCCTCAGGTGATAGTTTTCTATCTAGAACCACCCCTAAATCTCTTTCTTTATCAGAATTCTTTAAAGAATTTTCACATAATTTATAGATTGTGTGGGGTCTATGTTCTCCTATTCCACATCCATAACATGGCATTTATTCACATTAAATTCCATTTGCCAAGTGGTGCTCCATATACTTATTTTGTCCAGGTCATCTTAAAGGGCATGACAATCATCTAAGTTTCTTATCTTTCCTATTATCTTAGCATCATCAGCAAACATATTCATATAATTCTGTATACCAACTGGTAGATCATTTATGTAGACAATGAACATCACTGGGGCAAGAACTGAACCCTGTGATACTCCACTTATGACATTTCTCCAGTCCGATACATTGCCTCCGATTACTGCCCTTATTTTTCTATCAGTCAGAAACTCTTTCATCTATGTTAGAAGCTTACCTGTCACCCCTCCAATATTTTCCAGTTTCCAGAACAACCTCTTATGTGGAACTCTGTCAAAAGCCTATTTTAGGTCCATTTAGATGCAGTCAACCCAACCATCGGTAAAATCTCTGTGGCTCGATCATAGAAATTGAGTAAATTCGATACACAGGATCTTCCAGATCGAAAACCATACTGTCTGTCTGATATTACATCATTTCTCTCTAGGTGTTCTACCCATTTAGTTTTATTATTTTTTCCAATATTTTCACTATTACATTTGTCAATGATACAGGTCTATAATTGAGGGGGTCTTCCCTGCTGCCACTTTTGTAGATTGGAACTACGTTAACTTTTTTCCACACGTCTGCAACGATTCCTGTACACAGGGATGCCTGAAAGATCAGGTGAAGTGGAATGCTGAGCTCAGTTGCACATTTTCTCAGAACCCATGGTGAAACTCCATCTGGACCAACTGCTTTGTTCTTATTTAGCTCCTTTACCATATTTTCCACTTCATCTCTAGATACCTCTATACGCTCTATGTTCTCTGGAATTCTTATTGTGTCTGGTTCTCTGAAGATCTCATTTTGTACAAACACACTTTGGATTTTTCGTTTAATGTTTCACACATTGTGGTTATCTTGTGATGATCCTGTGGCTTAGCGTCCTGTGGCCTGGTCCTCGACCAGGTCTCCTGGTTGCTGGACTGGTCAACCAGGCTGTTTGATGTGGCTGCTTACAGCATGATCACATTTATTGAATACCTTTGTGAAGTCCGTGTATACTACATTTACATTTTATTTTTCTTCTAATGCCTCAGTCTATAATTCTTAGCCAATTCTTAGCTCCCTTCCTTGTGCAGAGGAGCTATGTCTGCTGATTTAAATGCATCTGGTATCTCCCAAGTGTCCAAGATCTTCCTCCACACTATACTGAGTGTCTGTGCTTCTGGCACTTTGCATTTCTTTATAAATATTGAATTCCATGAGCCTGGACCCAGGGCTGAGTGCATGGGCATGTTGTCAATTTCTCTTTCAAAGTCTGCCACGCTTGTGTTGATATCGGTTATATTTTCAGGGGTTTGGATATTATGCATAAAGTTGTTCGGATCTTCCACTTTCATGCTATTTATTGGAGTGCTAAATATTTCCTCATACCACTTTTTTAGGATTTCACTAATTTCTTTGTCATCCTGTGTGTGAACCTTCACTTCTATGAATAGGTCCAATACTGGCAGTGGTTTTTGCTTTTGATTTTGCATATGTGAGGAAATATTTAGAGTTTTTCTTTATCTCTCTTATTGCTTTCTGTTCTAGTTGCATTTCTTCAATCTAATATGAATACTTCAGTCTCTGCTTGATTTCTTCAATCTCCCTTTTTAAATTATTCCCTCGTAGGGAGAGTATTATCTGCTTATATTTGAGTTAAAACTAACGTAGATATATGACTGAACCTAACCAACCCTACCTAACCTAACCTAAACTAACACAACTAAGTCAATAATTTATGTTCTTAATATAATATAATATTAATTCAAATAAACTAATTGGAAACAATTTATTGAAAATAAAGAAAATCACTCAGCCTATTAGCCAAAACGGGCCTTGCATAGTAGGCCGAGAAATGCGTTCTGGCTACGACATATATATATATATATAATGTCGTACCTAGTAGCCAGAACGCACTTCTCAGCCTACTATGCAAGGCCCGATTTGCCTAATAAGCCAAGTTTTCATGAATTAATGTTTTTTCGACTACCTGACCTACCTAACCTAACTTTTTCGGCTACCTAGCCTAACCTAACCTATAGAGATAGGTTAGGTTAGGTTAGGTAGGGATGGTTAGGTTCGGTCATATATCTACATTAATTTTAACTCCAATAAAAAAAAATTGACCTCATACATAATGAAATGTGTAGCTTTATCATTTCATAAGAAAAAAATTAGAGAAAATATATTAATTCAGGAAAACTTGGCTTATTAGGCAAATCGGGCCTTGCATAGTAGGCTAAGAAGTGCGTTCTGGCTACTAGGTACGACATATATAATATATATATATATATATATATATATATATATATATATACTGTATATATATATATATATATATATATATATATATATATATATATATATATATATATATATATATATATATATATATATATATATATATATATATATATATATGGCAATCCAGAGAGGAAATGCTCACTGCATCCATGGCTCCTGCCTGCCATCTGAGAAGCTGGAGGAGCTCTACAACTTGTGACAAGTAGCCTTGTACCCTGCATGTAACCAATGTTGTAACCCTTTTTGTGTAATGAAATTTTCAAATAAAGTTATATATATATATATATATATATATATATATATATATATATATATATATATATATATATATATATATATATATATATATATATATATATATATATATATACATATATATATATATATATATATATATATATATATATATATATATATATATACATATATATACATATACACAAACATACCAAAAGAATAGGAGTGGTAGGAGAAGAAAATATTCAAGTGTTCAGTGAGGATCCACAAGGTCTTCTCTGAGTACTCTTTATTTTCTTCTCCGAGGCTGTGGGTCCCTACACTTGCACCAGAGGTGGTACCCCTTCTAGGTTTAAAAAAAAAATTATATATATATATATTGGCAAATATATATATATATGCCAATATATATATATATAGGACAGATTGGCATACTGTATGTATGCCAACCTGTCCTCGGTACATCATAGTATTTATGTCACATAATGCTCATAGCTCCTATGCTGCTAATGTTCACAGTTTCCCTGAGGGGCGCCTGACAGCTGAGAGGACAGCGCTTCGGATTTGTAGTCCTGAGGTTCCGGGTTCGATCCCCTGTGGAGGCGGAGACAAATGGGCAAAATGTTTGTCACTCTGATGCCCCTGTTACCTAGCAGTAAATAGGTACATGGGAGTTAGACAGCTGCTACAGGCTGCTTCCTTGGGGGGTGTATAACAAAAAAGGAGGCCTGGTCGAGGACCGGGCCACAGGGACGCTAAACCCTGCAATCTTCTCAAGATAGAATGTACAGTTATTAGCCAGGCAACAACCTTTCCTCAAGTACCATAATATGTCCCATGGTGCCCGTCCCATCACCATGCACAGCAGAATAGTCTGTTTGCTCAAATTTGAATGATAATTGTCATTTTTCCATTCCCACTTGTGGCGTACTCACCTAGCTGTGCTTATAGGGGTTGAGGTTTGGCTCTTTGATCCTGCCTCTCTATATTTTTTATTTATTTACTTTACTTGTTTTTTTTTTTATTAATACGAAAGTAGTTAGATTTTCGTACAGCTACTAACACACGTAGCATTTCGGGGTAAGTCCTTAATCCTATGTTCCCAGGAGGAAACGCTCTCCAGGCGACAATACAGTAGTTAAGTTAATTTAGTTCATTTATTATGCACCCCATACCCATCTTGTGGGCGGTAGTGGAAAGGGTTACAGAGGCACATAATGGGCTCAATATATCTTCGATAAGCTCAATATATCTTGGATAAGTCGCTCCACAACATTGTCGCTTGGACAGTGACTTCCTATGGGTTACCTGCTATATATATTTACGTTATGAAATTATATTATTTCAGGGTAAAAATAACTTTGACCATGTTCTACATTCAGCACCAACAGTATAGTGAGTAAATATGCCATATTTCTTCATTACTTACGTAATGCTAGCAGAATTTGGATAATTCTATGGACATCTTTCCTAGTAGCCCATACCTCTCTGCTCGTGAACTAGCCTAGTGGAACGTTTTCTAACTTCAATTTGTGTTTGACTAGATCTAGAATCCAGGCTGGAGCCCCATATTCCAGTATTGGTTTGACATACGAGGTATACAAGGTTCTGAAGGATTATTTACACAAGAAGGTGAAGGGACGACGACGTTTCGGTCCGTCTTGGACCAGTCTCAAGCGGTCCATAGAATTACCCAAATCAGCCCAAATCGGCCCAAAACTACACAAATCGTCCTAGCATTACGTAAGTAATGAAGAAATATGGTATATTTACTTACTATAATGTTGGTGCTACACGTAGAACATGATCAAACCTATTTTTACTCTGAAATAATCTAATTTCATAACGAAATGAGACGTAAATATGTGAGAGGTGACGCCATTGGAAGTCGACGGTCAAAGCGACAATTTTGTGGAGCGACTTATCCAAGATATATGGTCGCCTGGAGAGTGTTTGCTGCCATATCAGCCTCCTGCACAGTGATCCAGTCCTTTTCGTTCATTAAACACCGAACCCTACACGCCCTCTGATATATTGCTTAATTAACAAATATTCACAAATAAAGATTATATTTGTATATGTTATCAGAAAGGCAGATATAAAATAGTTTTTGTGAATCCATCAGAGAGATTATACCTTATTAGAGAGGAAAAATATTCATACTCTAAACAAGGCTTCATTGCCGACGCTCTCCTTACCGATATAGGAACTATGACCTTCCGAAGATCAATGTTAATTTAATCTAGATATTGTAATAAACGAAGTTTTCTATGTCATCATAAAGACATAAATATAAGCTGCATGTTAATACTTTGGCATAAATATAACTGAAGTGAAAGTGAAGATATATGCCTTTTTATAGTTACTTGATGGCTCGCTCAGGGAGTGTGAAGGCCTCCACACAAGCCAATCAATTTTATAATTACTTTGCATATATGCAAAGTAACGCCATAGGTCTTTATGTCAGAATAAAGACTTGTAGACGATAATGTAGCTACATTTCAAGGAAAACATATCTTAATATAATTATTAAATGAATGCAAAGTTATGGTTAAATAAATAGCCAATACCACACAATCGCCGGTGTCCGGACACATGAATAGTCGCATTAGGTGAAAGGAAATGTACCCAACCATTTCCATTTACCCAACCAGTTTGTGCACCCTATACTCATCCTCTGTGCGGTAATTTATTGTGCATCCCATACTCATCTTGTTACCAGTAGTTTGTGCAACCCATACTCATCCTGTGACCCGTAATTTATTGTGCATCCCATACTCATCCTGTTACCGGTAGTTTGTGCAGCCCATACCCATCCTGTGACCTGTAATTTATTTTTTAAATACAGGACAAAATTTAAAGTAAAACTAGATTAAAGTAAATTTATGTTTCTATCTTTCTTGAGACGTATAAAAATCTTACGTTTATTAACGATTCTGCGTGAAATAAGCATTGTTCTGAGATGAATATTGCGGATTTCCGGCTCTACGACCGATGAAAAATGCAACTTTTATACAACTACAAATATCTTTAGTTTTACTTTAAATTTTGTCCTGAAAGAGTTTTCATATATAGATCTAGTTTCTGCCGTTCTTCTGACATAAAAAGACCTTTGGTTTAATAAGTTATTAAGATGTTTTCAACAATATTACTAGGGCGTTCACCGATTCCAACATGGGCGACCCTTTTGGAAACGCATGGAAACGCAACACTTGGGTTGACCCGATTGACAGACTGGTTATATTCCAACAGGGTCTGAGACATTTGCACTGGCGGGCGGCGTTCTTGCCAACTATATGGCTGTTAAGTTGAAAATTGTAACTGTTAAGAGCATTCTATTGTGGTTTTAATATTGAACAATTATACATATACGAAACAGACAAATCTGGTGTCCGAAATAGTAAAAATATTAGTGTGCGATGTGACCAATGTAAGGGGGATATTGGGTGTGCCTCGTATCCCCTACAACAACAAGAAGTTCGAGAGCGATGAGGCCGCCACCT
Organism: Procambarus clarkii; assembly: GCF_040958095.1. NCBI lineage: Eukaryota > Metazoa > Arthropoda > Malacostraca > Decapoda > Cambaridae > Procambarus > Procambarus clarkii. The sequence continues at coordinate 41,524,609 of NC_091166.1, read as the reverse complement.
ACTAGCTTCAGGATGTCGTCGAATCTAAATCAACAATATACTACCGCCGCTACTTTCTCGGAAACGTAAGTACCTGCCGCTTTACTTCTCTCACCCTGCCTAGCCTGGCCTGGCCTGACCTGGCCTAGCCAGACCTGACCAGACCTCACCTGGCCTAGCCTTACCTAGCCTAGTCTGACCTGGCCTAGTCTGACCTGACCTGGCCTAGCCTTACCCAACACTAATCACCACACGTGACAGCCCAAACGAATCGCAAATAAGTACACGTAACAAGTCATATGCCCGGACACTCTTTCACCTTGGGGACTGAGTGGTAACTATTGTATAGAAGAGCCGGCTCCCTGAGAGTGGTAAGAGGACGTGATAAGAGGCTAACGTGTGGTCTTGAAGGAAGTCGCTAAAGCAGACAATTTTCAAAAGGAAGGGCAGCATAACGAGCAGACAGGAATGGACAGACAGTCGGTTATCCCATAATGTGTAATACGCCCCGCACAGCATGGGTGGAGTGGGGGGGGGGGGGGTTGTAGCAGGGCACAGTATGGTGATGGTGCGGGTGAAGTACACACCCACTGAATTCCTGCCATCAATAATTGTTTTCATAACCATTAGAACAATTGCATCCCTCCAGCCACCATCCTTCCACTGACCCCCTCCTCTGGTCCTCCACCTCAGACAATAACCCCCCACACCCCCTCTCCCTTCCAGACATCAGCATGTCAAAATCAGTACCATAATGTGTTTAAACTATTTAAACTAAGTCATTGTGTATCTCAAGGTATCTTAATTCATTTGAAAGTGTACATGTGCATTCGTTCATATACTCGCCTAATTGTGCTTGCTGGGGTTGAGCTCTGGCTCTTTAGTTCCACCTCTCAACCGTCAATCAACAGGTGTACAGGTTTCTGAGCCTATTGGGCTCTTATCATATCTACACTTGAACCTGTGTATGGAGTCAGCCTCCACCACATCACTTACTAATGCATTCCATTAGATATAATCATATATAATTACACATAATCATAATCATTCCATACACATAATCATATATGTGTACGTCAACGTATACATACATGCGTATATATACCTCATATTAAAATACTGATAAACAAATGACCATGAACAAATTAATTTATAATTGTAGTACTATATATAATTTTAATAGACTAATTACATGTTTATACATTTGAATGGTGCAGACAGGTGGCCAGCCTTGGACATATACACTTCTGGTAGGCACAATGACCTCATGTTAGACCCTTGATAGATTATGTGAGAGAGAGCTGGGGCAGGGAGGTGCGTGCCCCAGGGAGATAATCCATGCCCATGCCCCGCCTCGAGGTCAGTTCTCGATTCACACCAAGAATAACAATCGAGCAAGTTGTCCTGACCAGGATGTGGCATATTAGGGAGGGTTGAGGAATAGGAAGCCTGTCTGATAGGGCTCTTGGCAAGCAGCTCTCCCTCAGTCTACCTATCTATATGGAAGAAATGTATCTAGGCCCTCCTCCCCCCTGCCTATTCTCTCTCCCCCACCTTTCTTCCTTCATTTCCTCCCTCCTTCCCTCCCCCTCACTGGTGAGAGAGTAGGAGTGTGAGAGTGGTTAGAGAACTCGTAGTTCTCACGCTCGTGAAATTGTCTGCGACCCTGGAGGAGTAGAGCGGAGGGGGTGAAAGTAGGTGACGATGGAGGAGTAGAGGGGAGCATTATATGCAGTGAACGTAGGTGTCTATGGAAGAGTACATCATAGAGGAGGGTGAAAGGAAGGTGACGATGGAGGAGGAGAAGGGAGGGGGTGTGAAGGTAGGTGATGATGGAAGAGTAGAGGGGAGGAGGGGGGCAAAGGTAGGTGTCTATGGAAGATTACATCATAGAGGGGGGTGAAATTGAAATTGAAATAAGTTTATTGAGGTAAAATACACACAAAGGGATGAGGTAGCTCAAGCTATTCTCACCCCATTCAGTACAACGTGTTAATATATACATAGACACACATCACAAATAAACACATTACCAAACATTTTGAGAGGTAAAAATATACATTTCCTCCTTCACAAGTAGTATGTTATCAGACGTACACACAAATACTTTTATGACCTAGGTATACTGTATAGACAAATTGCAAGACACCTGCAGATAATTCAACAAAATATTACAATCTTGGTGCAAAATTCTTATATCTCTCAAGAATATCATCAACCTTTCCGTTGTGACACATCCAGGCTATTTGTTCAGGAACAGTCCTTATCTCAGTGTTTCTATATACACTAATCAACGGACAATCAAGAATATAATGGGCAAGGGTGTGAGACCTTAACATACCACATAGTTTACACTTCGTGTCATTACCATGAACATCTATCCCATATTCCCAGTAATATTTGTACCCAAGCCTGAGCCGCATGTACACAGAGTCACTCCAAGCATTTCTCCTTTTACCATAAGTGAAATGGGTGTTTTGACTCACATACATGTAGTGTTGCATGGTTTGACTACTCTCATACATTATCTCTCTCCTCTCCACTCCCGCCTGTGCCTGAATATTTCTGATTTTGCTTCTTATTTGTCTCATTGTGAATTCACATTCAATGTCAACTTGTGGTTTTGATGTGGCACGTTTGGCCAAGTCATCCGCCACCTCGTTGAGCACTATTCCAACGTGAGATGGAATCCACATGAATTTCACACTATAACCTTTCAGCTGTATCTCAGTTATTCTTCTCTTACAGTCCTCCACTATAGACATGAAGACTGGGTTTCGACTGTTTAAGGACTCCAGTGCTCCTCGGCTATCGACAAATACAAAAACATTTTTGTCGTCATGACGTACTTCCTCCAAACACGCCAGAATGGCCTGCAGTTCAGCTTGTGTGGATGATATATAATTACTAAGCCGGAGTTCAATTATCCTGTCCACAGTCCCAAACTCCGTATAATCCCTTATTAGGACACCACACCCTGCCCTGCCATCCTCCGCCACCGACCCGTCGCAATATACATGTAAACTGTTGCCTCTTGGTAACCGAGATATCATGCTTCCATACAAACACCGTAATTGTCCCGGTTCATGATGAATCTTTTTCACCTTGAGGGGTACAATTTCGACGTCTATTTTCTGTACTTTCCAGGGAGCAGACATATTACACTTTCGAGAGGGTTTACAGCAGTCAAGTACGTCGTATTCCCTGAGGTCATGAGCTAATCCTCTCGTATAGCGTGTCTCCCTCAGTTTCCTGGAAGTGTGTACGTCACTCAAGCAGGTCTGAACGCTCTCAAACAGCTTATCCCCTCCTTTTCTCCGCATGAAACGAATAGATACTCTAGTGTTAATGTCACGGACTCTATCACACACACTCTGTAAATTTAATTCCATTCTCATTATTTCAATCATTGCATTTCTTTGACATCCAAGAATAATCCTCATAGCCTCGTTCTGTATCAGCTCTATTTTTTGAATTCTGCCTTGGCCTGTGTAAGACAATACGGGTGCTGCGTAGTCTATCAGGGAGCGAACAGTGCTTATGTATAACATCCGCAAGATAGGTACCCCAACACCTTTACCAGAAAAAGCCAGTGCTTTTAGAGGATGCAGACGGGCTTTACATAAGGTGCTGATATGATTTATTTCAGCATTTTTACTCTCACATGTGTATCCAACATACATGCCCAGATACTTGTACTTCTGTACACGGCTCAGTTCCACACCATTTAGAGTAAGTGTTATATTTCTTCGTTTCCTATACTCGTATTTGGTTTTATCTGCATTTATAACTAAGCCTAACTTGTGACAGGTTGTACCAAGTATGTTAAGAGCATCTTGAATTTTGTTCCCAGAAGTGCCTTGTATAAGAATGTCATCAGCATATATGATCGTCGTGACCCCTGGAGGATACATCTCTGATGCTAATCTGTTCATTAATACATTGAATAAGGTGGGACTTAATACTCCCCCTTGTGGGGTACCTAACTGAAACCTCCGTTCCTCAGACATGTATCCCTGGTAATACACCTGACCTTTTCTGCCTTGCAGGTAATCCCTTATCCAGTGTAGCAATCTCCCTGTTATTCCCAGATTGGCTAATTCGTATAAGATTACTTCCCCATTGGCTTTATCAAACGCTCCTTGTAGATCAACAAAAACTCTACAATTGTCATCCACATTAGACAAACACTTTAAGAGACAATCCGCAGTACTTTTGCCTTTGATAAAACCAAAGAGATTATTGGACATGTTATCACCTACAAGGTAGAGTAGCCTATTTAACAAAATCCTTTCCATCATTTTACAAAAGCAGGATATTAAGGAGACAGGTCTGTAGCCTCCGTTTGACTTAGGGATAGGAATGATGACAGCCTCTTTCCATTTTCTTGGTAACTTTCCCTCTCTATAACTCATATTAAACAAATCAAGTAAGGGATTAGGTTTCATACCGGCTAAATAATTAAGTATGTCATACGTTACTCCATCTTTTCCCGGAGCAGTGGAGCTGCCACTTTTTATAGCATCCAGTAGCTCATCGTGGGTTATCTCAGTGCATGCTATAGATCTTGTATTTAAGGCACATAAAGTTACTCCATTTCTAATATTTTCCCATGACTCAATGGTGACTCTCGTGTCTGCAGGTAAGGACTCCATACCAGCAGCACTTGCCCATTTATCTACTAACTCATTAGCAACTTTCCCTGGATCTGAGTGAGCAATGAATTTGGTCTTACAACCCCTGACTTTATTTACTGCTCTCCATATGTCTTTAAGGTTCTTAGTATTACCAATGGCCTGAGCAAAGTCTTGCCAGTATCTGTCCCGCGCCTCCTTCCTCACCTGACTGCATTCCCTAGCCACTTCCAACATTGTATTTTTCTCTTCATCCCTCATTCCATTTTTTAACCATGCTTTATGCGCACCCCGTAGCATTCTCTCCCATCCCTTGACTTGCTGATCATTGGAATATTTAAATTTCTTAGGTCCGTGCGTCTTGCTTCCCCTGCCCCCGTTATTTTCCCTCTGTACTAATTTCTCTATGTTCTCGACCATGTCCTCGTAAAAACTATCAACGCAGAGCGGCGTGTAATGTTGATACCAATCTCCCATATTTTGAATAAAATAATTTTTCATATCTTTCTTAATATTTAGCCTTTTCCTTTGAAAGTGGACTTGTTTTTTCCCCAGTGGTAATTCAACGTTCAAGGCAAAGTGGTCACTAAGTAGTTCCCGAACAACCCGAGCCTCCCCCATAATCCCCTGAGAGTTTAAAACGCAGGCATAGTCAAGCCGTCCTCCCCTGATGTGAGTTGGTTCATTGTTTCCCAAGAGACAGGTATCTGGATGATCTTGTAGAAACTGTAACCACTTGACCCCATTAGCATTAATACTACCCACTGTCCCAAGGCTTGTGTGCCGAGCATTAAGGTCCCCAATGACCAGTGAAGGATTAGTATAAATGCAGTCAGGTAAATAGTTAGCGTCGAAGCAGTTCCTGGATACATACAAATTAACTACAATAAATTCCCCTTCCCTTAATGATAATTTAACACAGACACTCTCTATACCTTGCGTTTTTGATGGCGGTTCTACTAACTCTGCTGGTATGGAGTTCTTAACATAAATCGACGTGCCTCTGATGTTATTTGCAGCGAAGAGGTGAAACCCTTTATAACCATTTAATTTCAATAATCCTTCATTCCTATCCCCTGTCTCCTGGAGAGCTACAACATCAATATCATTTCCCATCACATAACAATGAACATCTGTAACCCTGTTTCTCAAACCATTAACATTCCATGACAACACTTTCAGTCTAGGGTGATCCATTATTAATCAATTCATTGCCTAAGTCATCCCCAATAAGTTCACTAAATGATAGCCATACCTTGTATAACATCTCCCACCTCCTCCCAAGTTCACCAGTAAAAGCGACATTGCGATTCTCAAGAGATTTTTTCAGCCCTGAGATGTCCATTGTTGGCCCAAATGATTCCTTCATTTTATGTGTAATTATAGGGTTCTTCCTTTCACTACGACTACCATCATTCACACACACTTCACTTTCCTTCATTTCATCACTCAATATTTCATTTTTGTCCTCAACCACTATATCCTGACTATCCTTCACCGTTTTGTGATTTTCCTTGACCTCCTGAACGTTTAATTTAGCCTCGATGGACTCGATTCTCTGCCCCAGATTTTGGAGGAACTCACCAACTTTTTTAAGTTCAGCCCACACTTCCTTGACCATATTATTATGACCCTCTCTCTGAGCCACAGTAGCCACTTCACTCACCGTTACACTGTCACTGCCGGAGTCCTGAGTGGTGGCGTGGCTGCTTGTTGCTGGAGCCTGCCTAAGTAAAGGTGACTCCTTTACCCACGCATTCGTCCGGTTCACTGGCACTGTTTGGGGCAGACTGTTTTGCTGTGCTCCCGGTGTCTGGGTAAGAGCTCTTGCTTGCTCTGTAACATTCACCGGCCGGAGAACAGCCATACTCGGCCTCTTGCTACACACAGCCGAGCTCGCATTGTGAACACCTCCACAGTTGCAGCATCTGGGAACTATTTTCTCACCCAGATTCAGTCTGTTTCTACACACAGTAGAGAGGTGAGACTTTCCGCAGAAACGACATCGTGGATCATTTTGACAGCTCCAGGATTTATGCCCCCATCTGCAGCATTTCAGGCATATTATGGGCTCTTCCACATACTTTGCTACATGCCTGTAGCCAGCCCCGGTGATGAACACTTTTTCGGGTACGTCACCTCTCACTAGAGCCACCACCTGACTCCTAGCTTCACCTTTAATAAGGTGACGCTTGGCCCACACAAATCGTTGGTCGTCGAGTATAAACTCGGGGTCCAGAATCTGAGGGTATTTATAGATAATTACCTTCGTCAGCTTCTCGTTCCCCTCCGGTATTTCCATAAGAATTCCATCATATCCTTGCTGGCTAAGAAACGTCACTGCCTCCCTAGAACCTACCGTTAAGTAAGGTCTGTTTACACCTTCCTTCAGCAGGGGCTCGAACTTGCGGTGTTCTCTTCCGAGTTTGACGGTCCACAGCAGCTTCTGATGATAGGCCAACGTGCATGAGGCAGGGAAGAGAAGCCTCCATCTCCGCTGATCCTCACCTTCCTGACATCGTTCCGTCCGTTTGTCTGCATCAGTCTCGGCGTCGTTCTTCATTCTTTTATCGTTTCCGTTAAGTGTATTACTGTCCACACTACGCCTTGCCTCCTGTCTTCTTCGTTTCTTCTTATTCCTTGTCAGAACTTCTAGATACTCGCCCTCCTCGTCTGACTGGCTGCTTTCAGGGTCCATGTTAATAACGCCGTGAGAAGGAGCCATGTCTGAGGGGGGTGAAGGTAAGTGGCGATGGAGTAGAGCAAAAGGGGTGGGGGTTGAAAGTAATCCTGAATTTAATTTTTTAGTTATATATAGTGACACCTCGGCTTACGAATGAATATTTATGAACTTTTCGGGTTACGAGCCTAATTTCTTCGAAAAATTTGAATCGGGTTACAAACTTTGCCTCGGGAAAGGAGTTTGTTGATATACGTATGGGCTGACCTAGCGCGTGGGGGCATGGTGATCGCGCCTCAGTTTACCAGTGTCTCCTGCCTAGTAAGTATCGCGCCTGAATTCTTTGTAAAGCATTACATTTGTTTTGGGATTTTTGGCTATTTGAACATAAACTAGCTAGGCAGTACAACAAATCTATGTCAACAATATGCACTATACTTGCTAAGAAAAAGGACATTATGAGCATTAAAGTGGCAAAAGGCATATCAACAATCCCGAAACAAAGAACACAAACACTTGAGGATGTTAAAAAGTTTTTATTAATTTGGATACACAACAAGGAGTTAGCAGGTGATAGCATTTCAGAGGCCATCATTTGTGAGAAACCAAGGCATTTGCATGAAGACCTTTTAAAGAAAACCCCTGGAACGAGGGGGGGGGGGGGAAGATGAATCAAGTTTGAAAATGTGCAAAGTTTGTGTGACAATAGAGCCTCGTGGAAAACTTTTGCTGTGGTCATTACCTGGTGGAATGCACCCAGGATGGAGTATTAGGGCTATACATCTTTTAAATCATAAAAGTAATAAACATTTCCCATCAACCTTACAAACAATATTAACCTATTTTCATGTATTTCCCCCATGTGCATTTTAACAAAGTTGCTAAATTGCCTTTATCATTCTGTAAAATTTCAATTACAGTACTGTATGTATAATTTTGTTAGTATAAATGGACTGAATATTCTGAAATTGCTATTAATTTTACAATTTCAGATTCAAAGGTGGTCTGGACACCCAATTTGGTCAGACAGGTGAAGAGAGCATTTAGGATAGTTCGAAGAGATGAAGATGGTCGCAATTGTGTTCGAAGAGGCAAACGCCCCCCTTTGCTCCTGACATTATGTTCAACCATTGACCTCTGCACACCTAACACAAGGTAGGTTGAAAACTCCTCCTTTATGTCATTGGTACATTAGCCAGAAACTCAGGGCTCATGTAGGAATATCCCTAAAAAAAAAAAAAGTGGCCCCAACAATGCATCCTATAAGTCTGGAGGATGAGCAGGAGCATTGTCGAGAAGCAGGACCTTGAGTGTCAAACTTTTCTCTTGCAGATATTTTTTGATGGCAGGGCAAACCACTCCACATCACAGTTTTTCTGCACGTTATATATTTTTTAAAACTCTTGGATTTTTTAATGATACACGAGCAAGGGTTTAATTTTCAAATCGCCACACAGCACAAGAGTTAGCCTGTCCTGACACAAGTTAGCCCAAGTTAGCTTGTGTCTGGGCAGTGATGTCTCCTCTTGGGTAATGTATGTCCTCTTCGGCAATTTTTTCCAGAATAGCTATGTCTCCTCACAATTAAACACTTGTTGTGGAATATATCCATCAATACAGTATCTACAAAATCTTTAAAATCACGAACAAATCTTTCAGCCCCTACTTTGTCTGAGCTGGCACCCTCACCATGCCTCACAACACTATGAATACCACGTCTTTCTGGGGGGAGCCCCGTCGGCTCCCCGGAGCTTTACTGGCTGATATGCTAATGTCAGACTTTGGCATCAGTCATGTGTATGGAGTTCTAGGGCCTACCGGGGACCACGAGCCAGAACCTGGCCCCCTCAGAGAGGCAAGGGGAGCAATGGCCTATAGAAACCCCCGTGTGGTTGGAAGCATTCTATGTCTGCCATCGACCGGGTCAAGCATCCAGAAAGGTAAGCATTCCAAAACAAACCCCTATTCTGGTGAAAATTGCTACCTAAAGCCGAACTAGTGGATAGAACTCTTCAACAGAAAACAAGGAAACTAGCATGACGTCATACGTCACCGCGCCGCTGTCTGCGCAGCTCCCCCCTCCCCGGGAGGGGGAAGGGGGAGCCCCAGACCTCCCACGCCGGCTATCCACCCATCAGTTCTTCGGCTGATGCTATAGGCACCGGTTATGTGCTCCGGCTCCAGTGGTTGTTTCAGCACTGTACCTAGAGTGTGGTGTCTGTTTTCTAGGTGGTGCGTGAGCCAAGAGTGTTTCTCCAGTACTCGGGCTGCATGCGCCTAGGGTTCCCTTCCCTAGGTGCCCTGTAAGTACTGCCCTTGGGGCTTGGGGCCTCCTTCCACAAGTTCCTTGGGTCCTGCCCCTGCTTGGCCGTTTACTGCTTGGTTTTCGGCCGCTCTTTGTGTGCTCGGGTGTTCTGTCTCCCTTGTTCGCCTTAGAGTAAGGGGCAGTTTTTGCACTGGTGGGGCACGGGGTACTGTGCAGCTTGTCTTTACCAATCATAGCGGCCGGCTCTGTTCCGCTTGGGTACGCTGTCCTCTTGCGGGGTTTTCTTTTTCTTTTTGTTTATCTACCTGGTGGGGGGGTCTGCCTTCGTTCTTGCCCCTTGTGTCCCTTGTGTTCTGTGTATTTTCGGGTGGTACCCCCTCCTAGGTCCCCGTGAGTATACACGTCCCGGGGGTTCAGGTCTTAGAAAGTTGTTTGGTAGCTTTGGGTGCCGGTTAGCAGTACCCTGCCTGGGATTACCTGAGCGCGAGTCCTCTTATAGTAAACGCTCGGGACCCTGGGAAACCCCTGGGGGCGCGCGGGTCCGATGGATGTGACCCCAGAGTCCCCCCCTCGCTTCCAGCGAGTTTGAGGGTTGCTCTCACCCTTTGTCTCTGGGTGACTCTCTGTTTTGCCTCCGTCTGCTGCCTGTGGGGTCGGTGACACCTTCGACCCGGAGTCCTGCGAGTTTGGTTGCTCGTTGGGGCTCGGTTACCCGGTTGTGCTGACAAAGCAGGTGCGGGCAGCAGGGGCGTTGCACTTGAGCCTTGGTGGTGGCAACGTTCTCGTGGTTCCTCCCCGGGAGCCCCGGGGCTGCCCCGTTGTAGTTCGTTTTGGGACTTGGGGGTGTTGGTTGCTTCGGTTCTATCCACGCCCCCTTGTCTTTCCCCTGGTTCACCCTTCCTGCCTGCATCCGGCTCCTTACCGTCTGTAGGTTCGGGGCGGGGTTTTTGATGGTGTTGAGACTCGGGCAGTCTCGGGGAATTCCCCTTCCGGGGTAGTGACGGGGGCATTTGAGCCTGTTCCTCCAGCCGTGTTGTATGAGTCTGCCAGTGGGCTCCCTTCCTTAGTGTTTTTCACGGCTGCCCCGGTTTTCTGGTACGGCCGGGGCTTTGGGGGAACGGCTCGGCCCCGGGGCCTGTCGTGTAGGTTCCCGGGGCTGGGGAGGGGCTGACTTGGGAGGCCTTGGCCCGGTTGGGCCCCGTGGGGGTTTTTATCCCCCTCTAGGCGGGGCTTGTGGTTACGCGGAGTGGGGTCTTTCCTCCCCACTCGCCGTACGTGCTGTTGGGCGTCGGCCCCTCCCCGGGCTCAGTTCCTTGGCCTTTGAGTCGGTTGGTTCCGTCCTGTGGGTGGATGTTTCCTCCCACCCCTTTTTGGGACGGTGTTTTCGTCATGTTTCCCCGTTCGATGGGGTTCTGCGTGACTTCTGATATCGGGTGTGCCTGCGCCTTCGTGTGCCTTCGGGACTAGTGTTGGCTTCTGTGTTCTCGAGGGTACGGGAAGGTTTTTCGCTACTTCCCGCATTATTGGAACGTCTGTCGGCTCCTCGTCCTTGTTGCCCTGTTGGGCTACTTGTCGCTCAGTTGGGCTACTTGTCGCTCTGTTGGGCTACTTGTCACTCTGTTGGGCTACTTGTCGCTCTGTTCGGCTGCTTGTCGCCCTGTTGGGCTGCTTGTCGCCCTGTTGGGCTGCTTGTCGCCCTGTTGGGCTGCTTGTCGCCCTGTTGGGCTGCTTGTCGCTCTGTTGGGCTGCTTGTCGCCCGGTTGGGCTGCTTGTCGCCCGGTTGGGCTGCTTGTCGCCCGGTTGGGCTGCTTATCGCCCGGTTGGGCTGCTTGTCGCCCGGTTGGGCTGCTTGTCGCCCGGTTGAGCTGCTTGTCGCCCGGTTGAGCTGCTTGTCGCCCGGTTGGGCTACTTGTCGCCCGGTTGGGTTCCTTTTTGGGCTCTGCTTCTTTGGCCGGTTTTATTGTTCCTGCTCCTCTTTTGGCTACTTTTCTCGTGCAGTAGTCCTGGCTGGCGCCTTCCCACAGAGAGGGTGTGCGGTTCGGCCAGCGTGTTATGCGCATGCGCCGTGGAGTTTGTTTTGGTCTGGGCGGTGTTTCAGTGCTGGTGTTTTGCGCCCTTTTTGCTACAGTGCTTCGTCTCTCGTTCTTCTCCCTGGTTGCGGTATGTGTCCCTTCGCGCCGGGGGTGTCCTGGTTCCCAGTTGTGGGGAGGCCACCGCGGTTTTCCATGTGTCATGGGTGTAGACCGCCTCCTTCGCCTCTCCCTGCTCTCCTGCGGGTCCGGCAGGGTCCGGCTCTGGCGTCTTCACCTGGCGGTGCTCCCAGGTTCTTCTGGGCGCGGTTGCGTCGTGTCAAGTTCGTGCCACCATTCGCCAGGTGAGTTTCTGCGGTCTGGCGTCTTTTGGCCGGGCGCTGGATGCGGTGTTGTTTATATACCTGTCTTTATTTAGGTATATTTTTGTACGACTGAGACCGTTCGCACACCAGTGACTGTCCCTTTTTCAACCCTTCCTGTCCCCCTCATGTGCATGTCCAACCCATGCTGGAGTCATTCAGGGGACCCTCCTTTTTTACTGTTGTGAGTTGTGGGGGTTGTAGGGTTGGTTCTGTACTCACCTGGTAGGCTCCTGGCTGTGCTTGCAAGTTTTTGAGCTCTGGCTCTTGGGTCCCGCCTATCTGGTAGAACTTGCGGGATAGTACCAGTGGAGTGCAGTGGTGCTGTTGGCACATTTGGGGAACACTGTATTACCATCAGAGGTCTGCTTGTTACACGACCTACTTGCGAGCATAAGCTTTCTTGCTGGTTCGTCTGTGGACTTCCAGGGCGCACTAGCCTGTTTTCGTATGGCTGTTCTGGCCCGTCCTGGTTGTGGGGGTATGTGGGCCGGTGGACTGCTCCTAGCAGCTGCCTGGTGGGCCACCCTCTGGCCGGTCTCGCCTGGCCTTGGGCCGGGCTTCAGGTGTGAAAGAGCTCCCAGTACCTCATCCAGCAGGTATCGAGCGGGGTTTCTCCGCCGTCGGTCGCCTGGTGCAGGTTTCTGGGCCTGCAGGGTTTTATCGTGTCTCCGTTGGCCCTGTCTAGGGTCTGCCTGCTCCGTTCTCTGCCTTTGCAGAAGGGTGTTGCTATTTTCATGTTGCTTGTTGCAGTGGTGCCTGTTGCTGCTGCTGCACGTGTGCATTGGTACCGTGTTTCACGGTGGCGTGTCCTTGTTCCTGTGTCCGGTTGTGGAGTGGCACTTTGCTGCCGTTTTGTGCCTGGGGATTGCGTGGGGGTTTTTCTGTCTCTGCCTGATTGTCCACCCCTGGTTGTTCTCCTGGGGTTTTGGTGCTTCTGCTCTTTCTTCCTGCCTCCTCTGCAGCAGGGATGTTCTGCGTGTGTTCTTAGGCATTGGTCAGCCTGTGTCCTGTGAAGTGCTTCTTTGTCTCGGTCTATTGCAGTTGTTCGTACCCCTTGGTTCGGGTACTGTTCTGGCGGCGACCCTTCCGCTTTCTTTGGTTTCCTAGCTTGCCATGCCGGTTGGTTTTTTTTTGGGGGGTCTTGCGATGTCTCGCGTCGGACCTGTCGTTTCTGAACTCCTGGCGGGCTTGCATGCTTTGGGGAGTTTTTCTGTTCGGCAGACGTTCCATCTCCTTGTACCTGGGTTTCGGTGGTCGCACCCGAGATCTTCCCGCGGCTCCGCCTTTTTCCTGGGCTCGGAGGGGCCTTGTCGGGGCTGCTTATGTTCTGCCTCGCGGTCTCGCCTCCGGTTGGTGGTCGGGTGGCTTCGTGGTAGGTGTCCCACCTGCGTGCTTCTCTTGGCGGCAGTATGGGGTATTTTGGCGGTCCTTCCTTTTCCTGTCCCTTCTTAGGTGGTTACTCTTGTTGGCTTGGTTTACTCTCGGCTTGGTTTTCTGGTGGGGGTTGGGGGCCGTCGTCTTGCCCCATACTGTCGCCTCTTTTCGTGCGGCGCGGGCGGAGCCGCTTCAGCTTGCTTTCGGTCTTGGTGTTGTTTCTGCACCGTTAGTCAGCTGTCTTGTGCGTCGTTTCACCTCCGGCCTGTTCGTGCGCCGCTTGCACCATCCTGGTCTCTGGTCAGCGTGCTCTGTCTTCTCCTCGGTTGGTAGTGCCCCTTCGGTTCCGGTGTGTTTTTTCGTCGGCTCTTTCCTTTGTACCTTTGCCTCTAGGGGTCGGGTCGCTGAGTTTTCTTGCTCCTTTGGTTTTAGCGTTTTGGTTGTTTGGTGGCAGCAGTCTCCATCTTTTCTGGCGCGGGGTGGGGCTGCTGCATTCTGGAGGGGTCCAGGGTTTGTTGGTGCTTCGTTGGTCAGGCTGGGGGTGTGTCGTTTTTGTGTTCAGTGGCGGCCCTCCGCTGTTGTTTGCGTGCCACAGCGTTTGGGTCCGGAGCGCGTTTTGCGTTGATCCAGGTTCTGTTCTTCCCGGTTCGCGGGTGATAGTGTCCCGGGTGGTCAGCCGTGTTCTTGCGGCTAAGCTGCCTGGGTTCTTCCCTCATGCCTGTGGCGTTCGTGGCTTCGCTGCTCTCGCTGCCGTCTGGGCGACGTGGACTTGCGGTCTTTCGGGCATGGATTTTTGGTGTTCGTGCAGGGGCCTTGCTGCTCGTGGTTCTCTTGTTGTTCTCGGGAATTTTGGGGCTGTGGCGCCTTGGGTTGGCGTTTGCTGTCGGCTGTCTCGCCTCCTTGAGGGGTGCGTGGTGTCCGCCTCCCGGTTCTGTCCCTTTGACCTTCCTCTGTGGGTAGTTAGCTCCGGGGAGCCGACGGGGCTCCCCCCAGAAAACCAGCGTTGAATGTAATGAAACGCCATTTTCTGGGTGAGACCCGGAGGCTCCCCGGCAACCCTCCCTCCCTCCGGTCGGCGTTTTTCGCGTGTTTTGACATCCAGCCTCAGAACTGATGGGTGGATAGCCGGCATGGGAGGTCTGGGGCTCCCCCTTCCCCCTCCCGGGGAGGGGGGAGCTGCGCAGACAGCGGCGCGGTGACGTATGACATCATGCTAGTTTCCTTGTTTTCTGTTGAAGAGTTCTATCCACTAGTTCGGGTTTAGGTAGCAATTTTCACCAGAATAGGGGTTTGTTTTGGAATGCTTACCTTTCTGGATGCTTGACCCGGTCGATGGCAGACATAGAATGCTTCCAACCACACGGGGGTTTCTATAGGCCATTGCTCCCCTTGCCTCTCTGATGGGGCCAGGTTCTGGCTCGTGGTCCCCGGTAGGCCCTAGAACTCCATACACATGACTGATGCCAAAGTCTGACATTAGCATATCAGCCGGTAAAGCTCCAGGGAGCCTCCGGGTCTCACCCAGAAAATGGCGTTTCATTACATTCAACGCTGGTTTTTTTCAAAATTTCTCAAACCATCCCCTACTCACCTTAAACTCTTTCGTATCTGCAAAATTCGTTCTAGGGGTTTTCTTTATAAGATCTTGCATGAAGATTTCATTGTTGACCAAACCACACACTGGAAATTGAATAGACGACGACATTTCGATCCGTCCTGGACCATTATAAAGTCGATTGTGATGAGATGAGGGAAGCAAGAGCATTAAGTAGGCAAGAGAGAGAGGTGAGGAGATGGCAAGTATGTACGTATGTACATGAATAAAACATGTACATACTTATACATAACGTGTGTAAATAGTGTAATAAACACAATAACAGTATTTTGAGAGGAGGAATGTTGGCGAGTAATGTGTTGGAGGAGGGAGGGAGGACTGGCAGGGTGTGGCAGCTCACTCATGTTTTTTGGGCTCACCATACCAACATAGTAGATCGTTATGGTGAATACATACGTAGATGGGTATATACAATGTGTGTATATAGTGTAATAACAGCAAAAGCACTGTTTGATTGTAGAATATGTCGCATATATGAGGCCCATAATTTTGAGCATAGCGATGTTCTATACTTTGAATTATATAAATTCCACAAATTACACACTTTTAAATAATATTACAGCAAAAAAAAGGAAGAAATGAATGAGAAACTTCAAAATAATTGCGCAACATTTTATTCGCAGCAACTGCCGTCGCACGGGGTGGCGGGGCCGACAGACCCCCATCGCTCCAACGCTCAGCGCCCATAATTTGCTCAACTTCCCAGCTCCATCGCAGCTAAAGTAAGTCACATACAATATTTTTTGTTTAGTTTCCCCGTGATCAGACTCTGCATTTTAACAATATAAGAAGAGAAAAAAATTTTTTGGAAAGAATTTATTTCTTGTGCACCAGGGTGTTATTTGGAGACAGAGCAGTTCAGTGGTTAACTACTAAATTTTTTTTTCTCCCACACACGCACCCCCCTAGGAAGCAGCCTGTAACAGCTAACTCCCAGATACCTATTTACTGTTAGGTAACAGGGGTCATCCCCTTTTGTACAAAGAATCTGCTAAAGCTTTTAGGGCTAATCTTTGACACTCGTTTGTCTTTGTCGCCCCATATTTTTTACGTCCGAGTTGAATGCTCTAAGGCCCTTAACTAACTTTAGGTCATGTCCCATACTTCTTGGGGAGCTAATCAACACTGCTCCTCTCTTTACATTCCTCTCTCGTTCTGTCTAAACTCGATTATGGCCCTGTTTACTCGTCTGCTTCTCCTTCTACCCTTCACCATCTGGACACACTACATCATACTGGGTTACGGGTCAGCTCTGGTACCTTTCCTTCGACACCTACCCTAAGCCTGTATGTTGAAACTGGCGTCCTGTTTCTACAGGATCGCCATGATCGCTACTGTCTTCTCCACCTTGCACGGTCCTTACAGCACCCTCACTCTTGCTTATGTCATGCCTTGACCTTTACCCATCCTGTGGTTCCTGTTCCCCTTCACCACCTATCTCTTTCTGTACGGTTGTCTCTCTTACAAAATGCTCTTTCAGTTTGTGTTACCAATATTTCCCCTCGTGTCATTCCGTCTTTGCCCCTATGGAGGGGTCCCCGTTCCTAAATTCTGTAAGCCTTGACCCACATGACTAAAACTTTTACCCCTCCTACAGTTCTAAATCACCTTTTCCTTGAACACTTTTCTTCACACTTCCACTCTATTTCCGTCTTCACCAATTTGTCTTAAGTCTGCAGACGGTGTAGGCTACTCTGTTGTTTTTCCTGACTGCACCTTTGTGTCTCCTGCCTCCGGAGACTAGCATCTTCATGGCAGAACTTTATGCTATTCTCTATGCTCTTCATCAACTCTTTTCTCGCTGTCAATCCTCCTCTGTGTTTGTAGTTGACACTTGCAGTGCCCTCATGGCTCTAGAATCCTTTAATCCAGTCCATCCTTTGGTAGTTGAAATTCAACATTGGCTGTTTCTTATCTCCAGTAGAGATAAGAAACAGAGAGCCAGAATTTGGCTCCAATATATGACTCAGGCCTCGAAAATGTGATGTTTGGGATATTTTGAAAACTGCTGGGGGGTTTGGGCAAAATTTGACCCAACGCCGCCTTCAGTAATTGGTATGTGTTCGGTAAAAAATTTCGTAATTTCAAACTGCGAATACGTGCAGAGAGCCAGAATTTGGCTCAAAAATATGGCTCAGGCCTCGAAATTGAGATGTTTGAGATATTTTGAAATCTGCAGGGGGGTTTGGGCAAAATATGTCCCACTGCCGCTTTCAGTACTTGGCATATGTTCGGTGAAAAAGGTCGTATTTTCAAACTGCGAATACGTGCAGAGAGCCAGAATTTGGCTCCAAAATATGGCTCAGGCCTCGAAATTTGGATGTTTGCGATATTTTGAAAACTGCAGGGGGGTTTGGGCAAAATATGACCCACCGCCGCTTTCATTAATTGGCATGTGTTCGGTAAAAAATTTCGTAATTTCAAACTGCGAATACGTTCAGAGAGCCAGAATTTGGCTGCAAAATATGGCTCAGGCCTCGAAATTGGGATGTTTGGGATATTTTGAAAACTGCTGGGGGGTTTGGGCAAAATATGACCCACCGCCGCTGTCAGTACTTGGCATATGTTCGGTATAAAAAAGTCGTAATTTCAAACTGCGAATACGTGCAGAGAGCCAGAATTTGGCTCCAAAATATGGCTCAGGTTTCGAAATTGGGATGTTTGAGATATTTTGAAAACTGCAAGGGGGTTTGGGCAAAATATGACCCGCCGCGGCTTTCAGTACTTGGCATATGTTCGTTAAAAAAAGTCGTAATTTCAAACTGCGAATACGTGCAGAGAGCCAGAATTTGGCTCCAAAATATGGCTCAGGCCTCGAAATTGGGATGTTTAAGATATTTTGAAAACTGCAGGGGGGTTTGGGCAAAATATAACCCACTGCCGCTTTCAGTACTTGGCATATGTTCGGTAAAAGAAAGTCATAATTTCAAACTGCTAATACGTGCAGAGAGCCAGAATTTGGCTCCAAAATATGGCTCAGGCCTTGAAATTGGGATGTTTGAGATATTTTGAAAACTGCAGGGGGGTTTGGGCAATGTATGACCCACCGCCGCTTTCAGTAATTGGCATGTGTTCGGTAAAAAATTTCGTAGTTTCAAACTGCGAATACGTGCAGAGAGCCAGAATTTGGCTCAAAAATATCGCTCAGGCCTCGAAATTGGGATGTTTGAGATATTTTGAAAACTGCAGGGGGGTTTGGGCAATGTATGACCCACCGCCGCTTTCAGTAATTGGCATGTGTTCGGTAAAAAATTTTGTAGTTTCAAACTGCAAATACGTGCAGAGAGCCAGAATTTGGCTCAAAAATATCGCTCAGGCCTCGAAATTGGGATGTTTGAGATATTTTGAAAACTGCAGGGGGGTTTGGGCAAAGTATGACCCACCGCCGCTTTCAGTAATTGGCATGTGTTCGGTAAAAAATTTCGTAATTTCAAACTGCGAATACATGCAGAGAGCCAGAATTTGGCTCAAAAATATCGCTCAGGCCTCGAAATTGGGATGTTTGAGATATTTTGAAAACTGCAGGGGGGTTTGCGCAAAGTATGACCTACCGCCGCTTTCAGTAATTGGCATGTGTTTGGTAAAAAATTTCGTAATTTCAAACTGCGAATACGTTCAGAGAGCCAGAATTTGGCTCCAAAATATGGCTCAGGCCTCGAAATTGGGATGTTTGGGATATTTTGAAAACTGCTGGGGGTTTTGGGCAAAATATGACCCACCGCCGCATTAAGTACTTGGCATGTGTTCGGTAAAAAAAGTCGTAATTTCAAACTTCGAATACGTGCAGAGAGCCAGAATTTGGCTCCAAAATATGGCTCAGGCCTCGAAATTGGGATGTTTGAGATATTTTGAAAACTGCAGGGGGGTTTGGGCAAAATATGACCCACCGCCGCTTTCAGTAATTGGCATGTGTTCGGTAAAAAATTTCGTAATTTCAAACTGCGAATACGTGCAGAGAGCCAGAATTTGGCTCAAAAATATGGCTCAGGCCTCGAAATTGGGATGTTTGAGATATTTTTAAATCTGCAGGGGGGGTTTGGGCAAAATATGTCCCACTGCCGCTTTCAGTACTTGGCATATGTTCGGTAAAAAAGGTCATATTTTCAAACTGCGAATACGTGCAGAGAGCCAGAATTTGGCTCCAAAATATGGCTCAGGCCTCGAAATTGAGATGTTTCAGATATTTTGAAAACTGCAAGGGGGTTTGGGCAAAATATGACCCGCCGCCGCTTTCAGTACTTGGCATATGTTCGTTAAAAAAAGTCGTAATTTCAAACTGCGAATACGTGCAGAGAGCCAGAATTTGGCTCCAAAATATGGCTCGGGCCTCGAAATTGGGATGTTTGAGATATTTTGAAAACTGCAGGGGGGTTTGGGCAAAATATGTCCCACTGCCGCGTTCAGTACTTTACATATGTTCGGTAAAAAAAAGTCGTAATTTCAAACAGCGAATACGTGCAGAGAGCCAGAATTTGGCTCCAAACTATGGCTCAGGCCTCGAAATTGGGATGTTTAAGATATTTTGAAAACTGCAGGGGGGTTTGGGCAAAATATGACCCACTGCCGCTTTCAGTACTTGGCATATGTTCGGTAAAAAAAAGTCGTAATTTCAAACTGCGAATACGTGCAGAGAGCCAGAATTTGGCTCCAAAATATGGCTCAGGCCTCGAAATTGGGATGTTTGAGATATTTTGAAATCTGCAGGGGGGTTTGGGCAAAATATGTCCCACTGCCGCTTTCAGTACTTGGCATCTGTTTGGTAAAAAAGGTCATATTTTCAAACTGCGAATACGTGCAGAGAGCCAGAATTTGGCTCCAAAATATGGCTCAGGCCTCAAAATTTGGATGTATGAGATATTTTGAAAACTGCAGGGGGGTTTGGGCAAAATATGACCCACCGCCGCTTTCAGTAATTGGCATGTGTTCAGTAAAAAATTTCGTAATTTCAAACTGCGAATACGTTCAGAGAGCCAGAATTTGGCTCCAAAATATGGCTCAGGCCTCGAAATTGGGATGTTTGGGATATTTTGAAAACTGCTGGGGGTTTTGGGCAAAATACGACCCACCGCCGCATTAAGTACTTGGCATATGTTCGGTAAAAAAAGTCGTAATTTCAAACTGCGAATACGTGCAAAGAGCCAGAATTTGGCTCCAAAATATGGCTCAGGCCTCGAAATTGCGATGTTTGGGATATTTTGAAAACTGCAAGGGGGTTTGGGCAAAGTATGACCCACCGCCGCTCTCAGTAATTGGCATGTGTTCGGTAAAAAATTTTGTAATTTCAAACTGCGAATACGTGCAGAGAGCCAGAATTTGGCTCAAGCCTCGAAATTGGGATGTTTGGGATATTTTGAAAACTGCTGGGGGGTTTAGGGAAAATATGACCCACTGCCGCTTTCAATACTTGGCATATGTTTGGTAAAAAAAAGTCGTAATTTCAAACTGCGAATACGTGCAGAGAGCCAGAATTTGGCTCAAAAATATGGCTCAGGCCTCGAAATTGGGATGTTTGAGATATTTTGAAAACTGCTGGGGGTTTTGGGCAAAATATGACCCACTGCCGCTTTCAGTAATTGGCATATTATTGGTATAAAAAGTCAGAATTTCAAACTGCGAATACGTGCAGAGAGCCAGAATTTGGGTGAAAAATCTTGTTCAGGTCTCAGATTTGCGATATTTCCGATATTCATACTCCCCCACTTTCCCTTTCGCTCCCCCATACTACCCCATTTTCCCTCCATATTCCCTCCATACTCTATGTATGAGGAGTGTGGGGGAAAGTTGGGGAGTATGGGGGAAGTGAGGGGGGAGGAGGAGTTAGGGGGTAGTAGTGAGGGGCGCGAGTGAAGCGGAGGAGGAGTGCGGGCGTAGGGTGTAGAAGGGAAGAGTGAAGAGGCAGGAGGAAGGGGGAGGAGTGAGAGGGTAATAGGGAGGAATGAGGGGGTAGCAGGGAGGAATGAGAGGGCAGGAGGGAGGAATGAAGGGGTAGGAGGGAAGGCAGGAGGGAGGAATGAAGGGGTAGGAGGGAAGGCAGGAGTGAGGGAGTAGAAGGGAGTTAGGGGGTATGTAGGAGGGGTAGGTATGACCTGGCTATATTGGTCATGTCAAAGTTTTGCACGCTGAATGCACAAAGACCGTTTCTTTATTCATTGTTATCACATACCTCATGGGGGAGTGGATAGGCAAACACTCATCCAGTTAAACTTGCCTCGTAGTACTTTCATAGCTCGGTAATTTGTATTCTGGTAAGCAGAATCTCCAAATAAATGGACGTTTAAAGCGCATTCCTATTTGGTTTTAAAAGTTTGTACCGATTGAGAAACTCGGATTAAATAGTCTAACACCAGAAATGTTATTATTCAGTTTAGTCGCCTAAAGGACATACTAGGACTAGACATTACCAGGCATTCCTGTATACCTTACCTTATGCTGTATAACATTGCCACAACCCTGGGTTTTATTGATTTAAATGGCCACAGGGAGTCGTACAAAATTGCGGGTTATAATGTTATTTATCCACTGTGGTGACAAGTGGGCTGACTGATGTCTGTTGACACCTGTATCGTGCTTCAGTTTACTCGCCAAGTCGTCCTGTCACGGGACTCGTCTGTAGGAAGTATATCAAAATTTTTTGGATCATTAATAGCATAAAACTTGGGGGTAGGAGAGGGCTGCAGTGTTTGTCGTGGCCCTCAGTTGTTCCTGGTATTAGTCGACTTAGTTTTAGAAATATTTTTGTTGGCCAGTGTTGAAGTTGTTTGAAAGTAGATGTGTTTTTTTAAAGAGAGTGGGGGGGGTGTCCATGCTTGGATACAATTATCTAAGTGATAATAGATATCTGGTGTATAAGTGTTTTGACAGTAGAATAACTACCTTCTTTTCCTTAAAGTCAAAATGTCGCTAAATTATTTCAAAAGTTTTGTTAGTAATTGTGATATTAGTGCAGCAACTTTTGGTTAATGATGGATTCTTGCTCAAGGTCCTTTATTTCATCGTTCTGCTTCATTTTAATGTTAATGTGGTAGTTGTGATATAAAATAAATAAAATAAAATAAAATAAATATGTTTATTCAGGTAAGGTACATACATACATACAAGTGATGTTACATTAATGGATTGATATATAGATAGAGCTAGTACCTGTACATACAATGCCTAAAGCCACTATTACGCAATGCGTTTCGGGCAAGAAAAACATTAATATCTAGAACTTAATACTAATTGAGCATAAAGAATAAAAAGTGTTGAGAACAAATACAAATAAAGATAAAAAAAAAAAAAAGGGGGGAACATGACTGAAAAAGCAGCACAAATACAATAGGTTGACAAACAGTGTTGATTAAACAAAAAAAATTACAGACATAGTTTGACAATAGAGGAGTGAGGTAGGTTACAGGGAATTTATTAGGTAGTGTTTAGTTTTTATCTTAAACTGGTTGAGAGAGGTACAGTCTTAAACATGGCTGGGAAGGTCATTCCACATTCTGGGTCCCTTGATTTGTAGAGCATTTCTAGTTTGATTAAGTCGTACTCTAGGAATATCAAAACTGTATTTATTTCTGGTGTGGTGCTCATGGGTTCTGTTACAACCTTCAATGAAGCTTTTGAGGTCAGGATTGGCATTACAGTTCAGCGTTTTATATATGTATAATACACAAGAGAGAATGTGCAGTGACTTAATATCTAACATATTCAGAGATTTGAGTAAGGGTACCGAGTGATGTCTGGGGCCAGAGTTGGATATTGTCCTAATAGCAGCTTTGTGTTGGGTAATAAGAGGACGTAAATGATTTTGGCTAGTAGAACCCCAAGCACAAATACCATAGTTGAGGTATGGATAGATGAGGGAGTAATAGAGAGTAACCAGGGCAGGGCGGGGTACATAATATCTGATCTTAGAAAGAATGCCAACAGTTTTTGAAACTTTTTTTGATATATTTAGAATGTGACCCTGGAAATTCAGCTTGTGGTCGATGAGAACGCCAAGGAATTTGCCATCTAATTTGTTACAAATTTGGGTATTGTTTATTTTGAGATTTATCTGATTAGAGGACTTATTGCCAAACAGAATATAAAACGTTTTGTCAATGTTAAGGGTGAGTTTGTTGGCGGTTAGCCAAAGATGAACTTTCTCTAGCTCAGTATTTACTGTGGCATTTAGAGCAAGGGGGTCAGGACTGGAGTAAATGAAGGTTGTGTCGTCAGCAAATAGAATTGGTTTGAGGTGTTGGGAGGCATTTGGAAGGTCATTAATGTAGATGAGAAAGAGGAGAGGGGCAAGTATGCTGCCCTGAGGAACACCAATGTTGATGGGTAGGGTGGGAGAAATTGTATTATTCACAGAAACATACTGGAGCCTGTCAGTAAGATAAGATTTGAGGTATTGCAGGGAGTGTCCTCTGACTCCATAATGATGTAATTTAAGAAGAAGGTTTTGATGGTTGACAGTGTCAAAAGCCTTACGCAGGTCCACAAATAACCCAACAGGAAACTCCTTTTTATCAAGAGCTGCGTGAATTAAGTTAATCATACTAATAAGTGCATCGTTAGTGCTTTTTTTGGGTCTGAAGCCATATTGACAAGAGCTAAGTATATTGTGTTTGGCTAGAAAAGAGTAAAGCTGCTTGTAGATTAGTTTTTCGAATATTTTTGACAAGTTAGGCAGGATTGATATAGGTCTGTAGTTGTTAACATCTGTGAGATCACCACATTTGTGGACAGGGGTTACTCTTGCTTTTTTTAGAATGTCAGGAAAGGTTTGGAGTTCAAGTGACTTGTTGAAGAGCAATGCAATAGCAGGGGCTAGAGATCTGGAGGCTTTTTTGTAAATTAAAGTTGGTATCTCCTCGAGGGCACTAGACTTGGTTTTAAGGGAAAGGATTATTTCATTGACATCAGTGGAACTAGTAGGCTTTAGGTACAGAGACTGGATAGTTACCTGTAAGATAGTCCTTAACATCAGTACAGGAAGATGGAATATCATTTGCAAGGGATGACCCAATGGAAGAGAAGAACCTATTGAACTCAATAGCAGAATCAGAGGCTGAAAGCTGACCAGCGTTATTGGAAAGGAGTGTTGGTTTGTTATTTAAAATCTTCTTTGATCCCAATATTTGTGAAATTGTGCTCCAAGTTTTTTTAATGTTGCTCTTTATTTGGGTATATTTATCTTCATAGTATTTAGTTTTTGCTCGTCTAATTATTTTAGATAGCAATAACGAGTAATTCTTTGAGAATTCTTTGGAAACTGTTCCTAGCCTATACTTCTTCTCAAGGTCGTGTTTTTTGTTAATGGATTTAAGTATTCCCTTTGTAAGCCAAGGATTGTTAAGTCTTTTGCTTGTGACTTGTTTTGTAAGCATAGGACAGTGGGTGTTATAAAGGCTAAGAGTTGTTTGAAGAAAAGATTGCACTGCTAGGTTGATGTCCCCTATGTTACCTAACTCGGACTCCCAATTGACATTATCAGCAGCAGTTATAAAATTGTTTATAGCAGTTTCATTGTGCAGCCTAAAGCTTAACTCCCTTGTCTCTAGAGGTGGTTTGCTAATGTTAGTTAAGAGAAATGTGGGGTAATGGTCTGTAGTGCTATCGGTGATTATACCTGAAGTAAGCGGAGAGGTTATGTTGGTCCAGATGTGATCTAGAGTCGTAGCAGTACTATCAGTGATTCTAGTTGGTCTAGTGATTAAGGGTATGAGGAAGCAGGAATTCATACAGTTGATGAAGCTAACAGCAGTAGGGTGTTCAGGCTCGCAGAGGTCAATATTAAAGTCCTCTGCGATAATTAGATGGTTTTTGTTCAATCTGTTATCTAGTATTAGATTTCTAAGGTTTGAGTTGAATTCAGACACATCAGTGTTAGGAATTCTATAGACTGCACCCACAGACAGGACAGACTCGGCACCCTTGACTCTGAAACTGGCGAAGATATACTCCCCACAGCAGTCTCTAGTTCAAATTATTTTTAAGCATGTTAGTTCTTGGTGGTAGTAAAGAGCAGTACCACCACCTCTCTGCATTTGACGACAGTTGTGAATTGCCGAGTAGTTAGGCATGTTAAAGAGTTGAGTATTATCCTCTTTCAACCACGTTTCAATAAGTATAATAAAAGAGAATTTGTTGTCAATAGTTTCAATCAAGGCACTAACATCATCGAAGTGTTTACCTAGGGATCTAACGTTCAAGTTGATTACAGAGATATTGTGATTATCTGTTAATACATTGTTTACATCATGTGCTGTAAAATATCTGCAATTTTGATCATTGAAGTGATGATTGTCATAGATAGTGGATAAGAGGTTTAGTTCTGGGTCTATACTTGTCTGCATAAAAAGGCTGTTTGCAGGAAAACAAGGCAAGAATGGCAAATTACAAAATAGAAAACAAAGAAAAAAGTAGATTAAAAATTCTAAAGTAAAATAATCTTAATGGTAATTTTAAGTAAAAAGAAAAAAAAACTTAATGGGAACTAGGAATGTAAAAAATTAACTAGAATAATTAATAACAATAGATGACCAAAAAAGTAAAAAAAAAAAACAATTATGAAATCTATAAGATGAAAAGCTTGCATACTATACTATTATAAGTACATTATAGTTGAATACTAAAGTTACATTAAAACAAACTGAGGTAGTTTAAATAGAGATACACTCAGGAACACTAGATAATGAAGTTAATACTAGAGGACACAGGCAAAGCCAGTGTACTATTGGAATATGGGAGTAAAAAAAAAAAAAGACAATAATATAGATGACAATATTATTCTTTTTTTTTTTTAACTAAAGTTAAAACCTTTTGAAGGGAAAGGCAGAGCTAGAGTACACAAAGGTAGTTAAATGAGATTATAATTTGAATTCAGGCTATACAGCAGATATCCCACAGTCACTGAGGAAAGAATTAAGGTGAGCTTCTGTGGTTATTGAATAGGTTTTTCCAGTGTCAGTCCTCCTAGCTATAATTTTACCATCTCGCACAAAACAGTGTTTTATTGTAGGGGAATTTTTGCAGAAGCCACGCAGTTTAAAAAAGAGATTTTGCCTGCACCATATGGATTGTTCTGGCTCACCTCTAAGGTTTTGCAATGTTAAACGTATATTAAGAAGAATTTGCCAGTCTTTGAACCATTTTTAGAGTTCATGTAGATCTTTGTAAGGACTCGATATAATAGTTTCATGTTCTTTATACCATAAATCTTGGCGTCATCTGCAAATTTGATGTGGTTTTTAATATTTTGATTTGTTATTGATGTATATAAGGTATAGACCCTTGTGGTATGCCTCCAGTCAAATCTTTTTTGGAGGAACCTTTAATTTCTTTGGTTTAATTAAGCCTTCTTTTTATCCTTCTACCACCCCTCCCCGCTCAGCTCGTTGCCGCCGTGTGGGTGCTTAGTGGGCGGCTGCCGGAGTGTGATGCTCCTTGGGACAGTCCTCTGTCCTTTTCTTGCCTTGTGCTCCTGCTGCCGTCCTCTCCAATTCTGCTGGGCATCTTTTCCTTTTCCTTCTGTTTCGTTTTTCTCCCCCCTCTTCTCCTATCTGCTTGCCGTTTCCTGCCGACCTTTTGCTCGTTCTGGTTCTTCCCTTGGACTTCTTCTATTTTGACGCCCGGGTGCTTGAGGAGGCATACTCTTGCACCCGTAGAACTGTAGTACCCGACGTCGAGAGCGAGGGGAACCTTTTATTGTCAATCCCCCTTTCGTCACTGAACCCGATCTCGACGGACTGTCGGTTTCTTAAGGTGGCGTTTGTGGGGCGTATACTCACGACGCACCCCTAGGAGGCCCCGGCAAGATCGGTGATAGCTTCTTGTTGGGTGTCCTGCCTCTAATTGTGGCTCCATGGTGGGTGTGGGGGCACATTCGTGAATGAATTCTTCTTTTCGTAATGATGATAACCCCTGTTTCGGCTGCTTCTGGTTTACCTTCTCAGGCTCGTGGGGTGGGCGACCAAGCCCCCGAGTCGGTCCGTATTGGAAGACCGGGCTCTGTAGCCTCCACTGCATTGGGCCCCGACCTTGCTCCTCCTTTGGCCTCTGTGGTTGGGTCGAGCCCCAAGCCCCCAGTGGTGACTACCTCGTCCCCTGGCGCGGCTCCTTCTCTAGTTGTAACTACTGCGCCTTTTAACCCCTCTCTGGGGGTTCTCACCGCCGTCCTCGTCACGGCCGCCCTCGCTCGATTCCTTCCAGTTCTGCTACCTATCAAGCCTTATTTGGTCCCGCTTCGTGGGCCAAATATTTTGATCTCCTCCCTCTTGATTCTGCGCCTCCTGACGATTTCTCCCTCCATCGTCATCTCGTTGATTTCGTGGATGCCTCCATTACTTTCAACCCCACTCGTCTCGGTACACGTGTCGTTGCTGCTCCTTCTCAGGATGCTGCTTCCCGCTTGGCTGCCTTATCCTGCCTTGGCGAGACCCCTGTTCGGGTCTCGAAGAACGCTCAGTTGAATGCCAGTGTTGGCACTATTTTGCTCCTGCCCCATGTTGCGACCGGTGTTCGGGACCTGCGCGACTGCCACGACGATATTCGGCATATCCTTGCTGCCCAGGGCCATTCTATTCTCCAGGTGGACACGTTTACTCGTCCCCCTCGCCGTCAACCCCTCCGGGTTGTGAAGATTACC
Source organism: Procambarus clarkii (assembly GCF_040958095.1). Lineage (NCBI taxonomy): Eukaryota > Metazoa > Arthropoda > Malacostraca > Decapoda > Cambaridae > Procambarus > Procambarus clarkii. Next base: position 41,497,044 of record NC_091166.1, on the reverse strand, counting down.
TTTGATGGTAGGACCCTTCCACCCTCTGTCATTCTTGCTGGTGCCAGGTGCTCTGTCCAGGAGTACATTCCTTCTCCTCGGCTCTGCAACAAGTGCTGGAGGTTTGGGCATGGTGCCCTCCGCTGCTCCGGGACTGTCTCTCTCTGTCCTTTGTGTGGTGGCGAAGGTCACTCTAAGTCGGAGTGCACTTCTCCCCAGGCTCGTTGCCTCAACTGCGGTGAGGCCCATCCTGCCTTCTCCCGTGCGTGTGTCCATTACAGGCTTGAGGCAGCCGTCCTCAACTTGAAGCACCGGGAGCGTTTATCTTTTCCTGAGGCGAGACGCCAGGTTCGCCGGCTCCCGCCTTATGCTAATATCTCTTATGCTCGCGTGTTGCGCTCTTCCTCTCCTCGTCCTTCCCGCCTTCCTCAGACTCACAACCGTTTCCGGGCCTTGGACCCTGATGCGCCCACTGCCCCCTCCTCTGTTCCTTTGGGTTCTCTCCCGAAGGATCCTCCTCCTGGTCCTCTGTCTGGGATTCCCCTTCCTTCTACCCGGTCTGTCGTGTCTCCTGTGTCTTCTTCCTCGTCTCCCTCCGTTCCTCCTTCCCATCCTTCCCCTCCGTCTCTTGACTCTCCCCGCCGCCTGTCGGTGCGGGCTGATATCCATCGCTCTCCAAACGGCCGTCATGTGTGCTCTCGTTCAGCTTCTCCTGTTGAGACGCTAGAATCCGTTGCCCAGTACGTGGTTGCTGGAACACCTGTCTCTTTACATCAGAAGCATAAACCTGGCTCCTCTCCTTCCTCCTCCCCGGCGGGTAAGAAGGTTTCGCTTTCTTCCTCGGCCCCTACTTCTGCCTCTCTCGCTCCTTCCCCTCCCATTTCGGTGGTTGCGCCCCCTGTTCCTGCTATGGAGGTTTCTTTAGCCCCCGCTTCCCTCTCAGTTACTGCCCTTGCTGAGGTACGCTCCCCTCTTTCTACCCCTCCTCTTCCTGCTGCTGTCCTTGCCTGCTCCTCTCCGTTGTCTCCTCCTCTTCCTCCTCCTCCTCCTCCGGACCCCGCCCGCCCACCTCTGATCTGTTCTCCCGTTTCCTTCCCTCCGTCTTTGCTCAGTTTACCCATGCCCCCTAACCCTGACTTTGCTGACCCTGATCCCGACCCTGATATTCTTTAACGTGCTCTGTTGCTCTTTCGCCTTTGTTTCTTCCTTGTTCTCTGTTGTTGTCCTTTCTCTTCTCGTCGTTGTCCTTTCTCTTCTCGTCGTTGTCCATTCTTCAATGGAACGTTTGAGGTTATTACGCTAATTTCCTCGAACCCCAACTTCTGATTTCGCGGTTTTCGCCCCTTTGTGTCTGTCTCCAGGAGCCGATGCTTGGTGCTCGTCCTGGTCGTTTTCGTGGCTATTCCTTTCTCTCCCCCCCCCCCCAGCTGCTGCTGGGGCTTCTAATTCTTCTGCTCTTTTGATTCGTGCTGATGTTCCCTTTGTTCCTTTACTTTTTCCTTCACCTCTCCATTGTTCTGCTGCTCGTGTCTTTGTGGGGAAATGGTACACTGTTTGTTCCGTTTATCTCCCCCCCGAGTGTCCCGCTTTCTCTTCCTGATTTGAAACACCTCCTAGACTCCTTGCCGGAGCCTGTGCTCCTGCTGGGTGACTTCAATTGTCGTCATTCTCTTTGGGGTGACGTTCTGACGAATACCCGGGGTCGCCTTCTTGAGCCGTTTCTCCTCTCTTCTTCCCTGTCTCTTCTGAATTCTGGTGAGCCCACTCATTTGGACTCTCGGACCCGCACCCTTTCTTGTCTTGATCTTTCTCTCTGCTCTTCTTCTCTTTACTTAGATTTCACGTGGCAGGTTCTTGATGACCTCCATGGAAGTGATCATTTCCCCATCCTTGTTTCCTTTTTCTCTTTTCGCCCTTCCCTCTCTTTCCCTAGGTGGCAGTTTGCTAAGGCGGACTGGACCCTATTTTCCCTCAGTGCTACTCTCTCTGACCTCTCCCTTCTGCCTCTCTCTCGCGCTCTCCTCCTTTTTCATGACACTGTCTTCAACGCTGCCCTCCGCTCTATCCCTCGCTCTTCCTCCTGGGGTCCACGGAAGTGCGTTCCCTGGTGGAATGCGGACTGTGCTCGGGCTGTCCGCTGTAAACGTGCAGCCTGGAAGAGGCACCGCCGTAGGCAGACGACCGATTCTTTTCTTTTCTTTCGGAAAGCGAGTGCGGTGGCCCGTAGGGCCATCCGTACGGCTAAACGTGAATGTTGGGCATCTTATGTCTCAACAATTACGTCCGAAACCCCTCTGGCCCAGATCTGGAAGCGAATCCGCAAGATAGCGGGTAAGTTCGTTCCCGATGTTTCACCGGTCCTTCACCTCCATGATGCTCTTGTGGCGGACCCGTTGCAGGTCGCTTCCGAACTGGGTTCCCACATTTCTTCTGTTAGCTCTGGTCTTCATCTTCCCCAATCTTTCCTTCTTCGTAAACCTGTCCTTGAGTCTCGACCTTTAGATTTCTGCACTCATCTTCAGCTTCCCTATAATGATCCCTTCTCTCTCTCTGAACTTCGTTCTGCCCTGGCCCTCTGCGGTTCTACGGCGGCGGGCTCCGATGGTATTCATTATGAGATGCTTCGCCATCTCCCTCCGAGCACGTCTCAGTATTTACTGAGTCTGTATAATCGGATCTGGGAGTCGTCGTCAGTCCCTGAGGACTGGCTCGATGCCGTTGTCCTCCCTGTTCGCAAACCGGGGTCTCTGGGTACTTCCCCTAAGGACTTTCGCCCTATTGCTCTCACAAGTTGTGTCTGCAAACTCTTTGAACGTATGGTTAACGTTCATCTGATGTGGTTCCTGGAACACCATCACCACCTCTCCCCTTCTCAATTTAGTTTCCGCAAGTGCCGCAGCACGACAGATGTCCTGGTGAACTTGGAGGTCTATATTTGTACTGCTTTTGCTGCGAAGACCTCCGTTGTTGCCGTCCTTTTTGACCTGGAAAAGGCTTACGACGCCACTTGGCGTTATCATATCCTATCTCAACTTCATTCTTTTGGCCTTCGTGGTCATCTCCCTCTCTTTCTCCGCAGCTTCCTCTCTCGTCATTCCTTTCGGGTGCGCCTTGGTACCACTCTCTCTCCCTCTTTTCAGCAATACGAAGGTGTGCCCCAGGGTAGTGTTCTGAGCACTACTCTTTTTCTGGTTGCCCTCAATGGTCTTCTTTCCTCTCTTCCTTCTGGTGTCTTCTCCGCTCTCTATGTCGATGATCTTACCCTTTGTTGTCAGGGTGATGATTCGCCTCTCCTTCAACGCCGGCTTCAACTTGCAATTGATGCCGTGTCGTCTTGGGCCACAGATCATGGCTTCAAGTTCTCTACTTCTAAGACTTGTGCCATGACTTTTACGCGGAAACGGGTTGTTCTTCGTCCCTCTTTGTCCCTTTATGGTCATCCCCTTGAATACAAAGATTCCGCAAAGCTTTTGGGGTTATTCCTTGACACTCGTTTGTCTTGGTCTCCCCATATCTCTTACCTCCGTGTTGAGTGCTCTAAGGCCCTTACCCTCCTTCGGGTCTTGTCCCATACTTCTTGGGGGGCAGATAGGCGCGCACTCCTTGCTTTACATTCCTCTCTCGTCCTGTCTAAGCTCGATTATGGTTGCCCTGCTTACTCGTCTGCTTCTCCTTCTACTCTTCGCCGTCTTGATGCTTTGCACCATACTGGGTTGCGCCTCAGTTCTGGTGCCTTTCGTTCGACTCCCATCCTTTGCATGTATGTTGACACTGGCTTCCTGTCTCTCCAGGACCGCCGTGCTCGCTACTGTCTTCGCTATCTTGCGCGGTCCTTGCAACATCCTTCCTCTCGCCTCTGTCGTGCTTTAACCCCTCCTGCGGTTCCTGTTCCTCTTCACCACCTCCCTCTTTCTGTCCGGTTATCTCGCCTACAGGATTCTCTTTCCGTTCGTATTTCTGATGTTTCTCCTCGTGTTGTTCCTTCTTTGCCCCCGTGGAGGGTCCCTCTTCCGCGGTTTTGTACATCCTTGACCCGTATCACTAAAGCTTTTACCCCTCCTACGGTTCTAAAACGCCTTTTCCTCGAGCACTTTTCTTCTCACTCCCGCTCTGTTTCTGTCTTCACCGATGGGTCTAAGTCAGCAGACGGTGTTGGCTACTCTGTTGTTTTTCCTGATCGCACTTATATGTGTCGCTTGCCTCCGGAGACTAGCATCTTTACAGCGGAACTTTATGCTGTTCTCTATGCTCTTCGTCTCCTGCTTTCTCGTTGTCAGTCTTCCTTTGTAGTTGTTGTTGACTCTCGTAGTGCCCTCATGGCTCTCGGGTCCTTTAATCCGGTTCATCCAGTAGTTGTCGAGATCCAGCATTGGCTGTTTCTCGTTCACAGTAAATTTAAGTCGGTTGAGTTTTGTTGGGTTCCCAGCCATATTGGTGTGTCTTTAAATGAGTGTGCGGATGCTGCCGCCAAGGAAGCTGTCCGCTCTTGTCCCATCTCTCGTAAAGGCATTCCGTATTCCGACTTTTACCCGGTTATCCATTCCTCAGTCCTTACCCGTTGGCAGGCTTCTTGGTTGTCCGTTACTGGTAACAAGCTACGTACTCTTAAATGTTGTGTTTCCTCGTGGCCGTCCTCCTTCCACCGTAACCGGCGGTGGGAAACCGCTCTGGCGAGGTTGCGTATTGGCCATACTCGCTTAACCCATGGTCACTTGATGGAACGCCGCCCTGCTCCTTATTGTCCTAGTTGCATTGTCCCTCTTACGGTCGTGCATGTCCTTCTTGAATGTCCTGACTTCCAGGACGAGCGTGTGTCTTGCTTTCCGACCGCCCCTCGCGGTCACCTGTCCCTCGATAGAATTCTTGGCGACTCAGATACTTTTAATATCGTTCGCCTTATGCGTTTTTGTTCTCGTATTGGCATCCTTGGTGATATTTAGCGCCCTCTGATTATTTTGCGCATTTGATGGTGCTACATAGCCTTCCCGGTTTGGTGGCTTCTTTTGATAATTACTTATCCTTTCTACCATTTATTCTATGTGCCTGGTATTTCATTCCTAGTGTTTCATATGGTGCTTTAGCAAACAAAGTACTTGTGTACCAATAGTCTTGTGCGAATAGCTGGTTATCTTTAAAAAGAGTTCATTTTTTAACAAACCATTTTGTTGATTTTACAAGACTGAATGAATCTCCCCTTCAGGACCTTGCAGATGTGAGGTTAAAGTAATCAGAATTTTTCTGCTTGGCAGTTTAACAAATTTAAGTGACATTTGAAATCCAATTAAAGTTGAGAATAGCTTTGAACCTATATAGTGAGTTTAAGTGGCAATAAGTTTGAATGGAAAGTTCATTTAAGAGCTTAGATTGAATTCCAGGTATCTGAAGTTTTTATAATTTTAGTTTGAAAAGCTCTTCCCATTTATGGTGTTTGTTACAGGCAGTGAATGTATACACTATCTTTAAATAGTTATAATCAGCAGCTTGAAACATTTGTGGTAATGGATTGTCTGGCATGTGAATTTAGTGTTGATTCCAAATATTTGGTAGACATTTCATAGTGCAGCAAATATTAACACAGATTGGACATTTCTAAAGTTTGTTATTTTCTTAGACTAGTAGAAAATTGTAGTGTTTGGTCTCATTTGATATTGTCCAGCATTAGACAATATTGTTAGAAAGTTGTATAGTTTTTAATACATAATCAATGTGATTACTATAATGGGCTAAGGTGTGACATTTAGTAAGGCATTGAAAAAAAAACTAAATTTAGTTTAATCTTGCCATTGACTTAAATTTTTACATAAGCTATGCAACATCATTGATAAGTGGAAGTTTAGCCCATACATTTGTTTTAGAAGTGAAATTTGGTAGTTATATTATAAATAATTTATTTTAAATTTTATTATCAGGTTAATTCAGTTTGGAATGCAAAGTTTTAAAGTGGTAAAAATGATTTCAGTTTTGTATGCTTAAGATGCTCATGTGTAAGTTTATAATAGCTTTATGAAGTTTAAGTTCTCATAAACTACATTAGCTTTATGAAAACTTATAACTCTTATACATGCAGGTTTAAATTAATGCATTATATCAGTTTTCTTTAGATGTCATTGTTAGGAAGACTGCATTAGTAATAAATTTCAAGCACAGTTGAATTATAGCTACTTTCAGGATAAAGTACATAAAGTTTCATTAAATGATTTATTAATGAGAGTATACAATATAACTAAGACAATTTTATGTTTCAGGTTGAGATTTCAAAGGCCAAGAAAATGTCCAGAGTACCAAAGACATCATCCACCTGTAAAAGAAAAATAATGAGTGTCCCAGTTCAATATACTAACACCTACCAATAATTTTCACTTTGGTAAGTTATTTATAAATTTCAGAAGTTCTTTAGATGTTAGACTTTGCATCAGGAATAATCAGTAATTTCCAGCATGATAGAATATTTGCTAATTTCAGGATAAAGTACAGTATAAAGTAGTTTCATTAGAATATTTATTGCATAGTATACAGTGTAACATCTAATATTGACTATTGTCCATTTCAGGTTGTGGGAAGCTGCTCCTCCTTGATGCAATCCACTAAAGACTCCAAAAGGACAGGGAAAACTCCAGAGTAACAAGAACATCCACCTGTAAAAGAAAAATAAAGTATATCAAACAGGGACACTCATTTTATTAACACTAACACCTATCTATAAGCACCAAAACCCCTAAGTCCCAATCTTTTAAGATTGGCTCAGCAAGGCCTACCCCTTACTTGCATTTTGAGGCAGGACTTGTTGGCTGAAAGAGTGCAAAACATCTTTTGGTTTAGTGCCCTAAACATGATGTACATAGGCTTCATAAGAAGCCTATATACATCATGTTCCAGGCACTAAACCTCTGGATGTATCCACTCTTTCAGTGAACAAGCCCTGTAGTTATTAACAATGTTTGCACATTGTTAAGGGTCCCTACACCTATGCAATTCTAGTCCATCTATTGGATGGGTAGTAGAGCAGGGCTCTGAAAAAGCCAAGCCAGGGAAATCTGCAGGACTGCCTGGTCCCCTTCTATGAAATGGGGTAGGATCAGTACAAACTGCATCAATCCCTGCAGGTGGTAACAGTAGGACTTTGGTACACATCTATAAATAGACTAGATGAAAAAGTGGATTAATTATTTGATATAGCTAAAACATGTAATTCAACATACCAGTTTATTGGATGTGTGAAGTAGAATAGCCTCACTGCTTTGGTACCATTGTAATCTTCATTATCACCTGAAACATTTAACCAAATTACCTTATAAATTCTGTATTGGGCTAATTTTACTTTAGTCACTTTGAAAATTCACAATGGATAATGTTCATTTAATCTTACAATATTAACATTTTAGTGGATTTTGTCACTAATGCTTATCAAGCAAAACATTGACATTAAACTTAGTTTGAGTAGCCACAAGTACATCAAAGTGGAGAACAATACTTCAGACTTTAATGTCAATTTTTAATTTACATTATCTACATGCAACCATCATTTCAAATTATCTTTACCTATAATGCTAGATTGTTTAAAATAATGTTTACCACACACCTTATTCTGAATGTCAAGCATTCAAACTCCAGGATCTAATTCTGCACTTCCCAATCCATATTCTGAAAGAAAAAGTCTATTTAAACTTCAATTATATTAAAAACATGACGTACAGTTACCAGTTAAACATTTTGATGAACAAATCCATGAGGGTTCAAACCTATATCCAACTGCAGGAGCCATGAGTAAGTAATTATCAAAAGGCACCAAACCAGGAATGCTAGAGCCATGAGGTCAGCAAGCCTCCCAGTCAATTCATTTACCTTGTCATGGCAGTCAACTATGGTACATGTGCAATCTTCACACATTTGAACCATCACAGCCCTTGTGGATTTGTTCATTTTAGATATCACTCCAATTTATAGATTGCAAACATTTAGCCAAATAATTCAAAACCAAACATATTAAGCAAACCAATTTCATTTTAAATATTTATATACCTTTCAGATTTTATTCCATTTAGGAATTAACACTACATTTTAAATTTTCTTTATGCTATTCAAAGCAATTCCTGCAAGGACTAAACTGATATTGTACCCCACTTGTCAAGGCCTAGAACTAGTTTATTTTCCCATTTCAAGGCCCCTTCACAATTACATAATTTTTTACCTAAATATTTATAAACTAAATAAACTAATTATATCAGTAAACTTACTTTTACCAACTAATTCTCACAACTGCTATTTTCTGTAGCATAACTTTCACCAATTGTTCTGTACACCATCCCTGAAATTATGTTGGAAGTACCCTCCACAACCTGTCAATGAAACATTAAATATGGTTAAAAAATTGCTGTGCAAAGAAAAATCTTTAAACTTCAATATTTCCCTTTTTAAAACTACACTAATAAATTAGCTACTTCCCCAACCATCTTTTATTTATAAATTATAGAATAAAACCCTTTTAAGTAAAAATTAAAGGCAGGCTACTGAAATTTTATTTTCAAAAATAATTTATACTTAAGATTCCACCCCCCCCCCACCATCCCCCATATTGGTACGGCAACTGATATAGCTAAAACTAATTCAACATACCAGCTTCATAGATGTGCAGAGTAGAACAGCCACACTTAAAAGTCAGTCAATGCTTGGATACCATTGTAATCTAGAAAAGCACCAGACACATTTAACCAAATTAGCTTATAAATTCCATATTGGGGTTATTTTACTTTTGCAAATTTACACAATTTCACAATAGATAACATTCCTTTAAAATCTACCAAAATGTTAATATTGTCAGCTTCTCACTAATGCTAATCAAGCAAAAATAATTAGTTTGAGTAGCCATTATCCAAGTTTGAGTACATTAAACTTGAGAAACTTCAGACTTTCATGGCAATTTTTACTTTACATTATCTATATGCAATCATTCAGATTATCTTTAGCCATAATGATAGATTTTAACTTTACTATTTAATACAGTATAATGCAAATCTGTTTAAAATACTACCACACACCTGAGTCTGAATGTCAATCAACACCTTCAAACTCTAGGATGTAATTTAGGACTTCCCAATCCATGTTCTGAAAGAAAAAGCCTATTTAAACTTCAGTTATATTATGAAAAGATCAAGTACAGTTACCAGTAAATTTGTATTCTGTAACTCTTTTTACTTTCAATTATGAAATTATTTTTAACTTAAAAACATTTAGATGAACAAATCCATGAGGGTTGAAACCTGGAGCCATGAGGTCAGTAGACCTCCCAGTTGCAATTCTTTTACCATGTCATGGCACAGTCAATTAAGGTGCATCTGCAATCTGACATTTGAACACATCCCATTTAGATCGTTCATTTGATGCATCACACTTGTTAAATTTATATATGATACAAACTTCTAGCCAAACAATTAACTGAACTGAAAATTAAGCAGACAAATTTACATTTAAATATAAATTTTATTATATAAATAAACTCAACTTCAGATTTTATTCAATTTAAGAGTTAACACCCAACTAAACAAGTGAAAATTCTTTGCGCTATTCAAAGCAATTCCTCCAACGAGACTAAACTGATATTGTACCCTGCTTGTCAAGGCCTAGAACTAGTTTATTTTCCCATTTCAAGGCCCCTTCACAATTACATATTTCACCTAAATATTTAACAACTAGCTATTAAACTAATTATATCAGTAAACTTACTTTTACCAACTAATTCTCATACACAACTACTATTTTCTGTAGCATAACTTTCACCAATTGTTCTGTACACCATCCCTGAAATTGTTGGAAGGACCCTCCACAACCTGTCAATGAAACATTAAATATGGTTAAAAATTGCTGTGCAAAGAAAAGAATTATCTTTAAACTTCAATATTTGCCTTTTTAAAATTACAATAAATTAGCTACTTCCCCCACAATCTTTCATTTATAAATTCTAGAATAAAGCCCTTTTAACTAAAAATTAAAGGCATGCTACTGAAATTTTATTTTCAAACAAATTTTTAGTTAGGATCCCCCATATTGGTACAGCAATTGATATAGCTAAAACTAATTCAACATACCAGCTTCATAGATGTGCAGAGTAGAACAGCCACACTTCAAGTCAGTCAATGCTTGGATACCATTGTAATCTATAAAAGCATTAGAAACATTTAACCAAATTAGCTTATAAATTCTGTATTGGGCTTATTTTACTTTTGCAAGTTTACACAAATTCACAATAGATAATGTTCCTTTCAAATTACCAAAATGTTAATATTCTCACCTCACTAATGCTAATCAAGCAAAAAAAATTAGTTTGAGTAGCCATTATCCAAGTTCGAGTACATTAAACTTAAGATACTTCAGACTCTTGGCAATTTTTTCTTTACATTATACGCAATCATTCAGCTTATCTTTAGCCATAATGAGAGATTTTAACTACTATTTAATATAATGCAAATCTGTTTAAAATACTACCACACACCTGATTCTGAATGTCAATCGACACCTTCAAACTCCAGGAATGTAGTTTAGGACTTTCCAATCTATGTTCTGAAAGAAAAAGCCTATTTAAACTTCAGTTATATTATTAAAAGATCAAGTACAGGTACCAGTTAATTTGTATTCTGTAACTCTACTTTCAATTATGAAATTCTTTAACTTTAAAAAATTTAGATTAACAAATCCATGACGGTTCAAACCTGGAGCCATGAGGTCAGTAGACCTCCCAGTTGTAATTTTTACCATGTCATGGCACAGTCAATTAAGGTGCATCTGCAATCCTCTGACATTTGAACAGCCCATTTAGATCGTTCATTTGATGCATCACACTTGTTAAATTTATATACGATACAAACTTCTAGCCAAACAATTAACTGAACTGAAAATTAAGCAGACAAATTTACATTTAAATATAATTTTAATTATAAATAAACTACTTCAGATTTTATTCAATTTAAGAGTTAACACCCCACTTCACAAGTGAAAATTCTTTGCGCTATTCAAAGCAATTCCTCCAACGAGACTAAACTGATATTGTACGCCACCTTAAGAACCGTCAGTGTAAAGTGTGTTCAGCGACGAAAGGACGAGTGATAAAAGGGGGTCCCCCCTCACTCTAGACAGGAGAGTATACCTCCCGAAAAACCCATGCATCAAAAGAGAAGTCAAAGAATAATCAAGACTGGCAAAAGGTCAGCAGGAAATGATTAGTTGGAAATGAGAAGAGGGGGTTAGAAAATTGAAACAAAGTTAAAGTGTCTAGCAAAATTGGTGAAGACAGCAACAGGAGCACAAGGCCTCTAAATGACAGGACTGACCCCATGGAGCATCATTCCAGCAGCTGCACACCAAGCCCCCTCCCTCATGACAAGCAAGAAAGGGTTGGGGTTAGGGGGGGGGGGACCTCATTTAGTAGACAACTTGCCATGACTAATATCTACAGGATGGGCAGTGACAATCTATACAACATTAAAGTTCTATTCACATTTTCAACTTTTAGCTTACATACACCTACATTAAGTACCCCAATATACCTTTACTTTGGGAAAGACTTCCTACAATGCCTTCAATACTTTAAAATTGATGTTGCCGACTATTAGAAATGGGTAATTTATAAGAATTACACTTCAACTACCTTCAAACGAACATTTGCTTTAACAAAGTACTTCTAAAATTAATATAACCACCCTTTCACCAAGCTATAATCATTACTCATTAACAATATAAACTGGTATATATCAATAAAAAAATTAGCAGTATTAAGTATACAGTGTTTATAATAAGTATTACAAGTGTATAGTATTATAACTACAATATTTGCCAAAACATTTATTCAACTTGCAGGCTTCAATGCAACAGGAATCCATCTTATCACAATGTGGAGCGGTGATTATTTCTTCAATCCCACGCACCACACTATGGCTTAAACAACTACATCAAAGTGTGGGGAAAAATTACCTTGCATCACCTTGTTGCTCATAAGGAAGGTCAACTGCCCATGACACCCATAAATTTATCTAGTAATGCAAGTCTATTAGTCTCAAGACAGATGGTGCCAAGAATATTAAGTATTCTAAAATGGCCAAAAAGCTTGTTTTAATAAACTTAGAGAACAGCTCTCGTACCATGATTCTTCACTATTTACAATAAGCGACAACATCAACCAACATAAGAGGCCATACCCAAAGTTATATGCTACTACCAACAAATACATTACAGGGGTCATTGCAGATAATGCATCTCCACCCGTCAAGAGAAAATCCGAATTAATAAATGTATACATACTATTAATTTCTATTAAACTAATATTCATAAACTGCTTAAGTGCATAATTTTAAAGTAAAAGTATAACTTTAGAAAATTTTAGAAACATACAATAAGCTTAAATACAATAGGCAAGTATACAATTCTAAAATAATTACCATATATTAAATTACTGACCATGCAAGGAAAAGTTCCAAGAATCTAGTAACAATGCACTGATCAATATCATTTAACAGCTGGTGCCATTGTGTGCAATGAACATTTTACCACAAATTATTTCTATTATGCAACATACTAGCTAAAAAATATACAACTATCATCAAGGACAAGTTATACATTCCCATTTTCCTCATCCAATGCATAATCTAAGACCCACCTATGTACTTTCTTGACAATAGCATATGGACTTCATAGTACAGACTATTTAGCCTGTATATCGAGTAGAGAATTACAGTGGCCAGTCTCCCATAACAAGCAATATAAGTTTACCTGCTAACAAATTAATACAGCATCCCAGAGCTTGGGTGTCACCTCATGACTTTCAAATTGCCCTTTTTATCTATTCCAATAGGTATGGCCACTGTTCATCAACTTTCTGGAAATATTCACTCACCTCAAATTCTAACATCCAACAAGATTCTGGACCATAATTATTAAACTGCAGTACCACACATTTTACACTAGTGTTAATTATTTATAATTAACTTACTAAAATTAATACTAAATTTTATAAACATGTTTGCTATCTATGCCAAGATACTAGATTATAAACCTAACTGTCATGGCCTTTAAGACTTTACAATATGTTAATGCTAAATTACAATAAGCACAACCTACAGCCTTTAAAATATTCCAACAAAGAAATACATTTATACATACAAATATACATTTCATTATCTATTTACAACTTTTCCTGAAGCTGGAATATGCACCTAATGCCAATCTTAGGAAACTAGTGCAAAGACTTCCAACATAAAAAGCTTTTTAGCATAATTAATAAAACTATTACACAACATGGTATCTGATTGACTAAAATTATCTACCTAAAACTACCAAAACAATTCTAATTTTATCCAAATTTAAAGAAACTAATAATTACCTACTTTTGTAATTACTTTCAGGGAAATGTTATAGAATATATTCACCATGTAGAAAGTCTGGACAATTTCTCACTACCCTCAGACAAGGAACATTAACGGCAAGTTTGAAGCACCTTTGTGATTAAATAGATCACAATATTTAAGTATTATGGGAATAATAGCTTTCCCAAGTATCATTCATACCTATAATGAACTACATTATGTGGATTGTACAGGTAATTCAACCTAGTAACGAAGCAAAGCCTCCTGGAACATGTCCAGCATATAAAAATCTGAACCTACTGAAGATTCAAATTCTGCAAGAAACTCAAAAATATCCCAAAGTACACTTTAGAACCTTAATAGCAATACAAGGGCATCCAACATGGCAGAAGACTATGGTGACCAAATACATTTTGACCAAACCACATACTAGATGATAACCAGTATCATCACTGGCTCCACCTTAACGTATCTTCTAATCAATGCATCAAACATTAAATTCACTATTAAATCAGTATTCAACTTTATACACAATTTATTTTAAGCAGGTGTAGGAAATGAATTTAGAAACCATAGTAAGAGATACAAGGGGAAAAGCCGAAAGATTCTAAAGCCACAGGTGTGGACATTTAAAAGTAAAGTTAAGGACACTTTCCATGAAGTGCCTCTAGACCAACTAATACTTCCCTAGATTGGAATTTTGCAGATGTTCCTCCCATTTATGCAGGCCACAAGTAGCACAGCAGAAAAGCTGCATCCAATCTAGTCTGCTTTTGGAATCTTTTCAGATTCAGTCACCATTTTGATTAAATATTTAAAGAAATGTAGTTTGTGGGGGGGGGGGGGTTTAACCAAAAAAAATTATATGAACAAGGCTGTCATGCAAACTTTGCAAATTAACCACCTAATAAAGTACTTCCAGCAACTGCATACATTTATTTTTTAAGGGACCATTATATTAGTTTATTGTAAAAGTTCAATGTCGACCAATATTTTTTTGGACTTTTATATGAAAAGAGATGCAACAGTTAAGTTTCAGTACTGCAGCCTAAATAGAAAGATTTAATTTCTCTTTAACGAATATTACATTTTCAAGTGTGTATACACAACCACACGTTTCAGATAATCATTCTACGACTTTTCTAACATGACCATATGAAGGATATGAAGTTGGGTTTTTCCAACACTCAGTTTTCCTAATACAAATAGTCAAAGTGCCCCCCAAAAATATGCAAATTTAACACTTGCTATTATTAAATCAATAAATGAACTTTGTGAAAAAATGCCAACTACAGATTTTCGACACTAACGTGCAAGTTTCATGTAAATTTATTAAAAAATGAAAGTTATGAACATTGTTATTTAAACAAAATAAAGTAAGGTGCTGCCATCTGTGGCAGAGGTTTACAACCAATTTCCTGGACCCCTTGGCACCTTTACAGATAGGCTTACATGCCATCAGGTGTACAAGTTTCATGCAAATTCTAAAATAAACGAATTTAGAAAATCTTTACTACAACTAATTTTTTTTAACATAGGCTGTTGTGATAGCCAGTCAGACTCTCAGTCGACACCATTTTTTCTGATTTTTTTTTTTTTTTTTACACCCAATTCAATATTTCTCTATTCTATGATGCCGAGATTGACCAGATTAAACCCTTTCCATATACAAAGGGTCAAAAAAGTGAAATCTAACCATTTTGAAAAACATACCTAATGGACCCCTTAAAGCTTTTCACAACCTACCACACAACTGGCAAGGAAACTAAGCACAACTTGCATTAATCTCATTCACCCAACTAATACCACAGCATGGACACCGATTTTATCTACTTTAGACTATATTTAATACCAGCCAATAATTCATTCTTTATGAAACTGACATTAGTAAAAATGGTACAACGCAAGCTAGATAGGATGCTATCCATGTCTTCAAGGAAAATTGATCAATTTGCAAAACAATGTCAAGATAAAGTTGAATGCAACATTGAATCAATGGTTTAAAGAGAAATGCTAATGCAGAACAAAAGATGCTTTTCCCACCCACTATTATCCAATGGAAGTCCCACTAAAGCCATAAATGCCAAGTTAAGCTGCTGTTTAAGATAAAGCTTTACAAGCTAATGAAGTGGAAAAGGGGGGGACCTGTGAAACTCAATGGGGGGGGGAGGGGGGGGAGGGTCAGATTATCTACCTTTTACATGTTGTAGACCTTCCTCCCCACGGGATCTGGGCCTTGTCCACTCAGACGTTGTCCAGAGCTGGTGCCGGCTGCTGGTTATAAAGTGCCATTCATTACTTCAGGAAACTACTTCCTCAATCTTCGCCATAGGGTACATCAGCTCAGGACCTCGCTACCATGTTGGGAGGCAGTTGAAGACTAGGCAGTCGATACCCTGGGCTGGAGAGCTGTAGCAGCCGAAACAGTATTTACCACCTGCAAATACAATTAAAGGGTTAATATAGGACAAAAAATGCAGTAAATTTTAGGAATATTTGCAGAATTAATGCAGGACAAAATTTGAGAATTTCTTAAATACCTTTAAAAGAGGATTTTAAAGTATTTTTAACAAGTTTTCAACTGGGCAGCAGAAAGCAATGTTTTTAATAGTTAAATTACCAGTACTGTACTTTGGTATGGTAATAAAGTCAATTACAGTACAAAATTTATCTACAGTAGGAAAGCAACAATTATGGAAATTATGTTTAGACCTAATTTTTAAAGCATATACAATTTAACTATAATTACATAATAGTATACCATGAATGATAATTTAACAATCAAATCTAGGTATACCACCACTATGCTCATAATATTGGAGCACTGTCTCCCATCTATATTTCTCCTAAGATTTTAAAAAAGGAAGCAGAAACCTATTCCCACTTCCTTCCCCTTTTTCAAGGGGAACAAGGCTTTAAAATTACAGGCTGTATGCCTGTAATTCAAGAATACTGCACACGATAGCATAAGCAGCCTCATAGCCAAGTGGGTAGAGCACAGATCCAAACAAGGGGCCAGCCTACAAAATGTAGACTGCTAACAATAAGTAGCCCATGCAGCACCACTTATTTATGAAGATTAAGCCACCAAAGAGTTGGCATGGACATTAATAGCCAAGAATATAATACAATTAATTTAATCAGTAGCCTATAAACTGCATGCCAGTCCTGCTCAAAGTTAAATACTCACAGGCAGTGGTGCCAGCCAACATCGGCAGAAGCCATACCCAATACTAACATTTCACTGCAAATTGTCTTTCACCCTTTGCTCTACACCCATATTTTTCACAGGATTTGACAAGTAGAGGCAAGACATTTTATGAAACAATGTAGATTTTAGTTCCTAACATGGCAAGGGAGCATGTTATCTGCAGACAATTACCCTACTTAGTCATTTAGAGTAGAGTAATAAACTTGGAGGACAAGAGGAACAGGAAATTAAATTTTTGAAACAGCTGCTGTAAGCTAGATTACCAAGATTAAAGTTACATATGGTGAGGCAACACCTATTTAACTCTTCAGTCAACAGCATAGTTACATTATCAACTTCGGCTTTCAATGAATTGCATTATATAAATTTTCTGGTTAATAGCCATATTGGCTTGTGATTAAAACTTTAGGTCTAAGCAGGTTAGAACAAGAATAAAGCTAACTGCAGAAGGGCTGTTCGCCCATACAAGGCAGCTCCTTATATCCTTCCAATCTCTTATTGAAGATTTAACCTACAGTTTAAAATCTAGGCATCCCACTTGCACAATGTGACGCAGTAACTGGTTCCACCAAACAATGTTCACCCAGGTCTTTCCTAAAGCTGATGTATCATTTATACCCTTTGTTTTGGGTTATTTCTTGTGTATACCCTCAATACCCCATTGATATTCCCTTTGTTAGGACCATTTGTCCACTTTCACACTTATCGTGTCACCAATTCTTTACCTTTTTACAGGCAGGCATTTAAGCCTTTTCAATCTTCAAATAGGTTTCCAATTTGTGGGATTAACTTTTGTCATCCTATGTTGGATGCGTTCCATTTGCCTAATGAACATTTATGCATTTTTATCACCATAACTGATCCATTTTGTAATAAACACCATCTAGCTCATATGTACCATTATTACCTAGCCTCAAAACCTAACATTTGTCTGCATTAAACTGCATCTGGCAATCTTTACCATTTCAAAACTCTTTAGATACTCAAGTGATGGCAAGCATTTATTTCTTTTCCCATTTTTTTTATTTTGCAATTCTGCAATTATTCCTGCTCAAATCTTCAACCGAGGTCCCAGGAGAGCCTTGATGCACTACTTTCAACAGTCCCTTTACCACTTAAACTAACCATTATACTAACCATTTATACTAGCCATGCCCTAAACTTTATACAACACTCCCAATATTGAGTGCTTTTATTCAATTTTTCCATGTGGCACTATCAAAAAACCTTTGCTAAATTCAAGGTACACATCACAAACGTTATCACTATGTTGCCTCAACTATGCAAGTGTTAAATCAAAGTGATTTGTAAAACTAAGCAATTCATGTATCAAGTTAAGTTTTACCCAAGCTAAATCTATATTTACAAATATTTGTATTAAAGTAACTTTACCACAATAGATTTAAGCCAATTGCCATAACTTGACAAGGTAATTTACTTGTAATTACACAATTTATCCCCCCTCCACCTTTATATCACTATCGATACCCATCAAATCTCAGAACACCCTTAAATTGGTTATTAGCACAAATTACAAAACCGCGCTTAAATACACATTAGAGACTCTTAACTTACCGGCTGGTCAGCCACACCCGGACACATCCTCCCCCAACACAGTTCAAACAGTTACTACAGACCTCCGCTCGCAACAAGCCACACATCACTTACGGTGTCCAGAAACATATATAGACTAGCAACTGACCCTAACACATATTGATCATAGCGTAACGCGGGGTTAATGTGTAGTGCTGCTGTCAAAACATAGATGGCGCTCACCCTAATGGTCATGCTAATGGATATGCCTCTGTAACCCTTATTTGTGTAAAGGAGGAAATGTATATGTTTATCTCTCAGAATGTTCGGTAATACGTTTATTGCTTGTGATGTGTGTCTATGTATGTATTAACACGATGTACACGATGCACACGATGCTTTCTGCCCGAAACGCTGCGCGTGCTAGTGGCTTTACAAGACTGTAATTACCATATTTGTATCCTCACATTCCTTATGTACATTCTTGTATATGCATAAATAAATAAATAAATAAATAAATAAATGTACTGAACGGGGTGAGAATAGCTTGAGCTACCTAAAGCCTATTTCATACCTCATCCCTTTGTGTATTTTACCTCAATAAACTGATTTCAATTTCAATTTCAATTTCTGTAACCCTTTCCACTACCGCCCACAAGATGGGTATGGGGGGGGGTACATTTTATTTTAGATATATACAAGAGTTGTTACATTCTTGTACAGCCATTAGTACGCTTAGCGTTTCGGGCAAGTCATTAATTAATCCTGGAATAATGTAAGACTTACTCGGTAAGTAGATCCTATTACATAATAAATTAAGTAGATCCTATTACAAATGAACTAAACTAAACCACTTGTCAGGTCAATCTGCACTTTAAAATCCATACAGAATAATATAATAAATTTTCATTGTGAACTCCCTAAGTTTGGGAAGATTGTAAACGTTGTCATTTGTCAGTCCAATTGGGACTTAGTTTTAGTGAAGACAAGTGATAGTTCATTCACTTGTAATATTGATGGCTGTCTTGAGGTTATCTTGAGATGATTTCTGGGGTTAGTGTTAAGGAATCTTACAACTAGAGAGATTGTTATACACAAATCACTGTGCAGTTGAAACTTTTGTTTTTAATATATCTTAAATGTTTTGTCGCTGTTTATGCAACATAGTTATAAATATGCATTCTAATAGTTAAGTTTTTAAGTTTTTCATGCCCGAAACGCTTTGCGTAATAGTGGCTTTAGGCATTGTATGTACTAGCCCTAACTATAAATCCATCACTCTTTGTAAAATCTCTTGTATGTATGTACCTTACCTAAATAAACATTTGATTTGATTTAATATCACCTATTAAATTTGCGAGTTTATTTCTCCTTGCCCGAAACGCTATGCGTACGTTTTTTAGGTATTGTATGTACTAGCTCTATCTATAAATCCAACATCATGTTTGTAAATCAACTATGTATGTACTTTCCTGAATAAAATTTACTTTATTAGTTAGATTAACGTACAGGAGTGTGATCTGCCAGCAAACACACTCCAGCCAATAATATGTTTGGGATAAGTCGCTCCACATTGTCGCTTAAATCGTCAACTTTAACCTCCTTAAGGTTTTGTCCCATACTTCTTGGGGAGCGGATAGGCGCACGCTCCTCTATTTGCACTCCTCTCTCGTCCTGTTTAAACTCGATTATGGTTGCCCTGCATACTCTTCTGCTTCTCCTTCTACTCTTCGCCGTCTTGATGCTTTGCACCATACTGGGTTGCGTCTCGGCTCTGGTGCCTTTCGTTCGACTCCCGCCCTTAGTTTGTATGTTGACACTGGCTTTCTCTCTCTTCAGGACTGCCGTGATTGCTACTGTCTTCGCTATCTTGCGCGGTCCTTCCAACATCCTTCCTCTCGCCTCTGTCGTGCATTGACTTTTCCTCCTCCTGTGGTTCCTGTTCCTCTTCATTGTCTCCCACTTTCTGTCCAGTTATCTCGCTTACATGATTCTCTTTCTGTTCATATTTCTAATGTTTCTCCTCGTATTGTTCCTTCATTACCTCCGTGGAGAGTCCCCCTTCCCAAGTTTTGTACGTCCTTGACTTGTATTACTAAAGCCTTTACCCCTCCTACAATTCTGAAAAGCCTCTTCCTTGAGCACTTTTCTTCGCACTCCCACTCTATTTCCATCTTCCCTGATGGGTCTAAGTCTGCGGATGGTGTGGGCTACTCTGTTGTTTTTCCTGACCGTACTTACATGTGTCGCCTCCCTTCGGAGGCTAGCGTCTTTACGGCAGAACTTTATGCTATTCTCTATGCTCTTTGTCTCTTGCTTTCTCATTCTCATTCCTCCTTTGTGGTTGTAGTTGATTCTCGTAGTGCCCTAGCTCATGGCTCTAGCTAGGGTCCTTTAATCCTGTCCATCCGGTGGTCATTGAGATTCAACATTGGCTGTTTCTTATTTCTAGTAAATTTAAATCAGTAGAGTTTTGCTGGGTTCCCAGCCATATTGGTGTTTCAATGAGCGTGCGGATGCTGCCGCTAAGGAAGCTATCCGTTCTTGTCCCATCTCCCGTAAAGGTATTCCTTATTCCGACTTTTATCCTGTTATTCATTCTTCCCCGTTGGCAGGGTTGTTGGTCCTCTGTGGTTGGTAACAAGCTGCGTACTCTCAAACTTAGTGTGTCCCCGTGGCCTTCCTCCTACCACCGTAGGGACACTGCTTTGGCACGGCTGTGGGTTGGTCATACCAGCTTAACCCACGGTCACTTAATGGAGCGCCGCCCTGCTCCTTATTGTCCGAATTGCGTTGTCCCTCTTACAGTTGTGCATATCCTTGTTGAATGTCCTGACTTCCAGGACGAGCGTGTGTCTTGCTTTCCGACCGTCCCTCGCAGTCACTTGTCTCACTTGTCCCTCGATAGAATTCTAGGTGAATCGGATACTTTTGATATCGTTCGCCTTATGCGTTTTTGTTCTCGTATTGGCATTCTTGGTGATATTTAGCGCCTTCTGATTATTTTGCACTTTGATGGTGCTACATGGCCTTCCCGGTTTGGTGCCTTCTTTTGGTAATTACCTTACCTTCATTGTTGTTTCATTTTAATGTGGTAGTTGTGATATGGATTGTTTCTGATCAGGGGGAAGGAAGACACCAAGTGTTACGACCCTGGGTTCTCCAGTGGAAACCAGAGGTCAAAATTGAGCTATTAAACTTCCTAGTAGTACAGTTGGCGCATTTCGAATGGCAATTGTTTGTATCTTCCCTGCCAGACGTAAGACTATTATTGTTTCTCAAAGAGCATTTAAAGACTGAGCTGGGGGTTGATTATTAAATAATAACATAGGCACCAACTTTGCTTACTAATACTTTCTAATCATTCATAAAGTAACAATACGTTGCATAGGGGAAGATCTTTAATGTGCTTAGCTGCACGATCAATTAGGCTCCTTCCGGCACCACGACATGAGGGAGGCAGCTGGTCGCTAGCTCGCTCTTCTCTCTGGCTGGTGTCGTGCGGATAAGACCTACTCTGTGGCTGCACCCCTACTCTCCTCCTTCTCCTCTTACTTATTTCCCTTACCTGAAGTTCCTGTATCCTTAAGCTAAGTACGGGGCAGTAGTAAGTGTACCTACTCTGGTAGTAACTATTGGTGAGACCTGGGGTTAGTATTTGCCAGTGTTTTGTTTACCCTGAGTGTTGTGTTTTGTATTAGGGTACCACATGGTCTCACTACCCCAAGCTGCATCCAGCTTCAGTGCTTATCCAGTAGTACTTTACCCTAGCTTGTTATTAGTGTAAACCTTGTATCCTGTCTATGTGGACCAAGGCTTTTAACGTAAGATAGTGTGGTAAAGTTATTATTATTATTGTTATTGGTGAGTGTATATGGGGGGTTGTTAAGGGGTTAATAAATAAGTACATGAATTACAGAGTATCTCTTCTTCCAAGGTGGGAGCGCAGTGATCAACCCTTAGACTAACATATATGGTCTTGTAGCAAGTTATTACTACTGTGGATAGTTTATTTTGGGGGCCGGGCCTTTTAGCTCTCCCATATTTGATACTCTTGTCTTCTAACTACCTTTACCCCTTAATAGTACCAGTACCCCATAGAAGCCCCCACATCTGTTATTTGTAACACCAAGTCATGGGGGCGTAATTTTATTGACATGATAAATAATTCTGCAGAAGTAAAACAGGCTTTTGAATAGGACTTAACAAATGTATAACATAGCCGTGGCTAACTCAAAGTACACGAAACATCTTAAATTGTACACCCGTAGTAAATTAACGTAATCTTATAGCCTAGTAACAAACTCTGCAGAAACCTAATGCCCGTAGTAGTAAGCATAGCCTAGACATGGCAAACACGTTCTGCAGAAACCTAATGGCAGATGAAATATAATTAGAACTAGATATAACAGTCAGGACACAAAGGGGAAATAAAGTGTATAGACACAACACTTAACGGAGCCCTACCAAGACATAATGGGAAATCCTAGAATTAACAGGCGGGCAGAAAATACCTAGGCTGATATGGCAGCAACCACTCTCCAGGCTACCATATATCTTGGATAAGTCGCTCCACAAAATTGTCGCTTGGACCGTCGACTTCCAATGGCGTCACCTCTCACATATTTACGTTTCATTTCGTTATGAAATTAGATTATTTCAGAGTAAAAATAGGTTTGATCATGTTCTACGTGTAGCACCAACATTATAGTAAGTAAATATACCATATTTCTTCATTACTTACGTAATGCTAGGACGATTTGTGTAGTTTTGGCCTGATTTGGGTAATTCTATGGACCCCTACGGGGGTACATTTTAAGTTAATTAGTCCTCAGACATGGACATGTTACATTTGTTAATTCCTACTTATATTATTTACATGTTCTGCAGAATTTAATTTACTAATAAAAAAATTTAAGCCCATTCGGCCTGTGTCTTTTTCCCCCTGGTCAGAAAAAACAATTTTTTTACCGACGCCCTCCCTATTGATGAGAACTACAACCTAATGAAGATAAATGTTAATTTTATGTAGATACTGTAATAAACGAAAGTTTTTAATGTCATCAGAGAAGCAGAAATATAGGCAAATTTTAAATCCCTTGTCATTAATATAACTGAAGTGAAAGCAAAGATATATGCATTTTGATAGTTACAAAGACAGCTCTTTAACACGGGTGGAACACGAACAAGGGGAACTTTAGTACCCAAATGAGCCACAGAGATATTAGAAAGAATTTTTTCAGTGTCAGAGTAGTTAACAAATGGAATGTATTAAGCAGTGATGTGGTGGAGGCTGACTCCATACACAATTTCAAATGTAGATGTGATAGAGCCCAATAGGCTCAGGAACCTGTACACCTGTTGATTGACGGTTGAGAGTCGGGACCAAAGAACCAAAGCTCAACCCCTGCAAGCACAAATTAGGTGAATACAGCTGAGGGGCGGGACCAAACAGCTGAAGCTCAATTCCCTATGCATAACTAGGCGAGTCCATAGGAATTACCGTTTGTCCTGGCGCCATCTATGTTTTGACAGCAGTACTACTAATGTTCCCACGTTATGTGATGATCCCTATACGGGTGGGTGTTACGGTCAGTTGCTCTTCTATATATGTTTATGGACAACGTAGGTGATTTGAGGCAATTTGCGGCCAGAGTGAAATAGTATCCACGCGGTGAGTGATGGAGGAGGATATATACTGCTGTGTACTCGACCAGCGGGTGAGAGGTAAGTTATATCGAACAGTTATGGGGAATAGATGGGTTATTTTAAGCGTAGAATGTCAGGTAACCGGTAACTACACAGATGGGGTAGTGGTTTTTTTAAGTCTTTATTTACTAAAGTGGAACATTACATTATGCCTTTAGCTGAACAAGTCTACTGGTGGGGGAAGTAGACGGATTTTATGAAAGTATTTTACCTAAATATTTGTATTTGGTTAATTCAGACGTTACCAGGGAGGGTGTTCCTTTAATCTAATCTAAAAATTCTAGCTGGACAAAGTGATTAAATAAAGAAATTGAATAGAACGAAGTGGTTTGCCAGGGTGCTTAACATTTAGTTTAGTTCACTTGCTATGCAGCCCATGCTTAAAGAATGCAAGTTTATCATATTGAATTTACCTTAGTTTTACTGCATTTAATATACCGTTTTTACCCTATTTAATTATGTCGGGTAAAGGCCGGTCGTGGAAAGTTCCTAATATAGCAAGTTTTAAAGGAAAAGTTTGAGTTAACTTTAACGCTTAAGTTAGTGACCAATTAGCTTAGTCTATTGTGAGGAAAGTTACTAGAATCTAACATTGCAAGTGCCATTTCTCTACTCTTTTTGAGAAACATGACGAGATACATGAATCGCATAGTTTTATTACTAAATGTTCATGGATTAGGTTGCATAGTTGAGGAAATGGTGATAAGGTTTGTGATTTTGTGTACCTTGACTAAAGCAGGGATTTTGAGTGGCGCAAAATTGATAGGGGCTCGGATCATTGGGAATGCTGACTGAAGTTGATTAGGTCATGGCTATACCAAAGGAAATTGGTATAAATGGGGTTAAGTTGGGAGAAGTGTTGTAAGTAGTGCCTAAAAGCTCTCCTTGGACCTCGGTTATTCGCAAGATTATGGTTTAGACTGCAATAGTTGCAGAATTGGCAAATAAAAAAAATACAGATGCCCTATATAGTTTTGAAATGGTTAAGACTACCAGATGCAGTTTAATGCTGACAAATGTAAGGTTTGGGGGCTAGGTAAAGATGAGATAGATGGTGTAGATTAAGAGTATTAAATTTTTTGCAGGTGGTAAATTCTCCCAGAGCTGGCACTGCTCTCCAGCCTGGGATGTTGATTGGTTAGTCTTCAACTGCCTCCCAACATGGTAGTGAGGTCCTGAGCTGACATGCAGTGAGGAATGTGGAAAGCTTCCTGAATTGGCACATGGTATGCCTCCCTTTCAAACCAGCAGCTGGCACAAATGTTCCAGCTAACATCAGAATAGTGGATGAAGCCCACACTAAAATGTAAGTGGTACAGTAAATGGACACCCCCCCCCTCCCTTTTGACACTGAGCAGTTGGGAGGAAAGGGGGGGGGGGGGGGGAGAAAGTGTGGCTTATAGTTCTATTGCTACAGAATCTTTTGCCATAAGCCAGTGGCAGTGCCTATTGGCACTTGCTATTCAGAATCTCCCCCTTACATAGTTAGTTAAAAACGAAATGCTGTAGAAGAGTAAACGATATGGAAGAAAATGTAGAATAGAACCAGTAAAGAGCAGAGGTACCATAGGCACAATCAGAGAACACTGTATAAACATCAGAGGTCCGCGGTTCAACGTCCTCCCAGCAAGCATAAACAGAGGCTACAGTTAAGGAATTGCGCCCAGTAAATCCTCCCCGGCCAGGATACGAACCCATGACATAGCGCTCGCGGAACGCCAGGCGAGTGTCTTACCACTACACCACGGAGACTGTTTGTGATGATTATATGATTGATGAGGATTAAGCCACCCAAAAGGTAGCACGGGCATGAATAGCCCATAAGTGGGATTCTTGTTAATCACAGTTGATTTTTTTTTATAGAGGCTGGTATTATCCCCTGATTCCATGTATAACTAACCATCCTGTGAGATGGGAATATTTAATGAACTTATAGCTAGTTTTTTATATACACTGTGTAATCTTTCATATAGAATAGGGTAGAAGCACATTACTGTGTATACCTAAGCTTGTTAATAATAACAAAAAAAGTTAGTTTCTATAGATAGGGAGAGCGATGGTTCAAAAATCCTTCTTTAAAATATGAATATCTTTCCTATCTCACTAAGATCTAATCTGTGATTAAAATGCAAAATTGACTGTCACTGCCTTTTTGATACCGTATACAATCATAAGCTTATTTGTGAATCTCTATTAAACAGTAAATCAGAGAGCGTGTAAGGTTCCGTGTTCCATGTCCGAAGAAACGGGGAGATTTTACATAAATACAGTACATGATAGTTTAAGTAGCGAACGCATACCAACAAATAACGATTAGTATCTATAACAAAAATATTGTTCTATGGAGTTGATTTAACTTCCAACCATGTATTTTTAAATAATCTTTAACGTTTTCTGGCTAGTTATGTTAGATTTGATTAAAAATACGCATTCTACTTGTTAATATCGTTAGATTTGATTAAAAATGCGCATTCTACTCGTTAACATCATAAATTAAATTTGCGATAATTTGAGCAGAGAAGTTCGACGACTGGATCACTGTGTACAGAGGTTGATATGCCAGCAAACACTTTCCAGAGAGCAATATATCTTGGATAAGTGGCTCCACGATATTGTTGCTTCCTTTCTTCCTTCCTTCCATCGACTTCCTTTGATATTACACATTTACATCTTATTTTGTTATGAAATGATATTTTTTCAGAGTAAATGTTTTCTCATTTTGTGCATCCAGTATCCACATTATAGTGAGTAAATATACCATATTACTTCATTGCTTACGTAATGCTAGGAAGGTTTGAGTAGCTTTGGGTCTTTAGTGGACAGAATCTCCAATAGATGGGGGGCGAGAGTCGCCCCATCTCTCTCGACCGGGCGGGACTCGAAACTTAAATTAAAATTGCTATATCATTGGTCTCCAACATGATATATTTTCTTTGATGCACTCACAATAACGATTATAGCTGTCTTTCTGGAGGCATGTAATATTTTAGGCTTTATTAGCGTATCTTTGTTAATTACACAACATATTGGCAAGTGATACTAGCAGTGAAATCTTTTCTACAAACTCTTAGCCTTTATAACACCCACTGTCCTATGCTTGCAAAACAAGTCACAAGCAAAAGACTTAACAATCCTTGGCTTACAAAGGGAATACTTAAATCCATTAACAAAAAACACGACCTTGAGAAGAAGTATAGGCTAGGAACAGTCTCCAAAGAATTCTCAAAGAATTACTCGTTATTGCTATCTAAAATAATTAGACGAGCCAAAACTAAATACTATGAAGATAAATTTACCCAAATAAAGAGCAACATTAAAAAAACTTGGAGCACAATTTCACAAATATTGGGATCAAAGATTATTTTAAATAACAAACCAACACTCCTTTCCAATAACGTTGGTCAGCTTTCAGCCTCTGATTCTGCTATTGAGTTCAATAGGTTCTTCTCTTCCATTGGGTCATCCCTTGCAAATGATATTCCATCTTCCTGTACTGATGTTAAGGACTATCTTACAGGTAACTATCCACAGTCTCTGTACCTAAAGCCTACTAGTTCCACTGATGTCAATGAAATAATCCTTTCCCTTAAAACCAAGTCAAGTGCCCTCGAGGAGATACCAACTTTAATTTACAAAAAAGCCTCCAGATCTCTAGCCCCTGCTATTGTATTGCTCTTCAACAAGTCACTTGAACTCCAAACCTTTCCTGACATTCTAAAAAAAGCAAGAGTAACCCCTGTCTACAAATGTGGTGATCTCACTGATGTTAACAACTACAGACCTATATCAATCCTGCCTAACTTGTCAAAAATATTCGAAAAGCTAATCTACAAGCAGCTTTACTCTTTTTCTAGCCAAACACAATATACTTAGCTCTTGTCAATATGGCTTCAGACCCAAAAAAAAGCACTAACGATGCACTTATTAGTATGATTAGCTTAATTCACGCAGCTCTTGATAAAAAAGGAGTTTCCTGTTGGGTTATTTGTGGACCTGCGTAAGGCTTTTGACACTGTCAACCATCAAAACCTTCTTCTTAAATTACATCATTATGGAGTCAGAGGACACTCCCTGCAATACCTCAAATCTTATCTTACTGACAGGCTCCAGTATGTTTCTGTGAATAATAAAATTTCTCCCACCCTACCCATCAACATTGGTGTTCCTCAGGGCAGCATACTTGGCCCTCTCCTCTTTCTCATCTACATTAATGACCTTCCAAATGCCTCCCAACACCTCAAACCAATTCTATTTGCTGACGACACAACCTTCATTTACTCCAGTCCTGACCCCCTTGCTCTAAATGCCACAGTAAATACTGAGCTAGAGAAAGTCCATCTTTGGCTAACTGCCAACAAACTCACCCTTAACATTGACAAAACGTTTTATATTCTGTTTGGCAATAAATCCTCTAATCAGATAAATCTCAAAATAAACAATACCCAAATTTGTAACAAATTAGATGGCAAATTCCTTGGCGTTCTCATCGACCACAAGCTGAATTTCCAGGGGCACATTCTAAATATATCAAAAAGTTTCAAAAACTGTTGGCATTCTTTCTAAGATCAGATATTATGTACCCCGCCCTGCCCTGGTTACTCTCTATTACTCCCTCATCTATCCATACCTCAACTATGGTATTTGTGCTTGGGGTTCTACTACCCAAAATCATTTACGTCCTCTTATTACCCAACACAAAGCTGCTATTAGGACAATATCCAACTCTGGCCCCAGACATCACTCGGTACCCTTACTCAAATCTCTGAATATGTTAGATATTAAGTCACTGCACATTCTCTCTTGTGTATTATACATATATAAAACGCTGAACTGTAATGCCAATCCTGACCTCAAAAGCTTCATTGAAGGTTGTAACAGAACCCATGAGCACCACACCAGGAATAAATAGTTTTGATATTCCTAGAGTACGACTTAATCAAACTAGAAATGCTCTACAAATCAAGGGACCCAGAATGTGGAATGACCTTCCCAACCATGTTAAAGACTGTACCTCTCTCAACCAGTTTAAGATAAAAACTAAACACTACCTAATAAATTCCCTGTAACCCACCTCACTCCTTTCTTGTCAACCCATGTCTGTTATTTTATTTTATTATTATTTTTTTTAATCAACACTGTCTGTCAACCTATTGTATTTGTGCTGCTTTTTCAGTCATGTTCCCCCTTTTTTTTTATCTTTATTTGTATTTGTTTTCAACACTTTTTATTCTTTATGCTCAATTAGTATTAAGTTCTAGATATTAATGTTTTTCTTGCCCGAAACGCATTGCGTAATAGTGGCTTTAGGCATTGTATGTACTAGCTCTATCTATATATCAATCCATTAATGTAACATCACTTGTATGTATGTACCTTACCTGAATAAACATTATTTATTTATTTATTTATTTAAGTGCGTAGGCGTCTGCACTCCATTGACCGAAAAGCTACTGAACGCCACTATAAAAACATATATATCTTCACTTGAGCTTTAAATATGTCTAATGTAATGTATTTAAAATAAAGCTTTTATTTCTTAAGACGTGTAAAACATTTGTTTATTAACGAATTTACGTAAAATAAACATTCTTCTGAGAGTTGCTCTGTCGCTCAGTCTATGCGGGGGTCGGAGCTCGGCGATTATTAAAATACATGAATCTTCATTAGAACTTTAATTATGTCTATGATAGTGTTTAAAATGAGCCTTATATTCCTATCTTTCTTGAGGCATATAAAAAATTTAAGATTATCAAATTTACGTGAAATAAGCATTGATCTGAGTGTTGCTCCGTCGATCGATCTGTCCGGAGTCGGAGCTCGGCTATTATAAAAGTACACGTATCTTCGCTTTAAATTTAAATATGCCCATGGTAAGGTATTTAGAACGAAGCTTGTATATCTGTCTTTCTTGTGACATATAAAACTCTTACGTTTATTAAGGAATCTGCGTGAAATAGGCATGGTTCTGAGATGAATGCTGCGGTTTTCGAGTTTGACGAGCGATGAAAACTGCCACTTTTATACAACTACAAATATCTTCGGTTTTACTTAAAATATTTGTCTGGTAGAGGTTTTACATATAGATCGCGTTTCTTTCTTCTGACTAGTAAATAATTTTGGTTTAATCAGTTATCAAGATGTTTTCAACAATATTCTTACAGCGTTCGTCTTTTCCAACTTGGGCGACCCTTTTGGAAGCGCGATACTTGGGTTAACCCATCCTATAGTTGGGTCTGTTTCCAACTGGGGTTCGAATATCGGTAAGGAGAGCGTCGGCCATGAAGCCTTGTTTAAAGTATGAATATTTTTCCTCTCTAATAAGGTATAATCTGTGGTGGATTCACAAACTGTTTTATATCTGCCTTTCTGGTAACATGTACAAATATAATCTTTATTTGTGAATATTTGTTAATAAAGCAATATATCAGAGGGCGTGTAGGGTTCGGTGTTCAATGAACGAAAAGGACTGGATCACTGTGTACAGGAGGCTGATATGGCAGCAAACACTCTCCAGGCGACCATATATCTTGGATAAGTCGCTCCACACAATTGTCGCTTGGACCGTCGACTTCCTATGGCGTCACCTCTCACATATTTACGTCTCATTTCGTTATGAAATTAGATTATTTCAGAGTAAAAATAGGTTTGATCATGTTCTACGTGTAGCACTAACATTATAGTAAGTAAATATACCATATTTCTTCATTACTTACGTAATGCTAGGACGATTTGTGTAGTTTTGGGCCGATTTGGGCTGATTTGGGTAATTCTATGGACCCGTCTCAAGTGGATTGTGGACGGCCCGAAACGTCGTCGTCTCTCTTCACCTTCTAGTGTGTGGTCTGGTCAACATACTTCAGCCACGTTATTGTGATTCCGTTTTTTTAGTTTAGTTCATTTATTATGCACCCCATACCCATCTTGTGGGCGGTAGTGGAAAGGGTTACAGAGGCACATAATGGGCTCAGGGACTGAACCCCACAATTCATTTAGCTAAGCAAGTTACAATCTTGATGAGCTAGTTACAAAATTCAATATAAGTCATCACATCAACAATGGGTTCGAGATCGACCTCAAGTACAGGTTCTAAATTAAGCAACTGACATATGTGGAGAGCTAGTGTCAAAATTTATATGTTTGCCCCTCGCCTGCATTCCTTACACAAGTTTCTGAAGGAGAAATTTGCGTAATATTTTTAATCTTATTCGAA
This sequence comes from Procambarus clarkii, assembly GCF_040958095.1. NCBI lineage: Eukaryota > Metazoa > Arthropoda > Malacostraca > Decapoda > Cambaridae > Procambarus > Procambarus clarkii. The sequence continues at coordinate 41,466,053 of NC_091166.1, read as the reverse complement.
TATCATGGATCAACTACATACTATTGAAGGCTCGTAGTTTAGTTTTGAGAAACCTTGGTATTTCTCAGTAAATTATAATAACGAATTTATGAATTATTATATGTAAATATTTCAATTGGCGCCAAATTATAATATATGTACAATATGCTCCATTGTATATAGCATCATATTAAAGAAAATGAATCATTTATTATGTATTATAGAAAACGTATAGAGTAGGATATACTACACTACCGCCCACAGGAAGGGCGGTAGTTCTTCAACACTAACGCTTGAGTTTTCTTCAAATCGTAGGCCTCTTGCTGGCACTCTAATAGAACTAGTGACTGAAGTGTATAGAACTTACAACACTACTGTAAGCGCCTCTCCAATGAGCGCCTTTGTGACATTTGATCAAACCTAACTTAACGTACCTAACCTATTTTAACATAACTAAGTAATTCATGTTTTTTCTATAATATAATAATAATTGGAATAAATCACACTGGAAAGAAATTTAACAAAATAAAGAAATCACTATGTTAAGCAAATTAGGCCTTGCATACTAAGCCAAGTAGTGCAGGTTAAATAAGCGGGTTAAATATTTGTATTTGTATATATAAACTGGAAGTTTTGAAATATAATACAGTAGCTGCAACTAAAGTGATAATACCAGACTGGAGCAATGCAATTGGAACATAAAGCAATAAAAGTATTTAAAAAGAAATCCCAAATATTTTTCCACATATGCAAAATTAAAAGCCTCCTCCGGTATTGGACCTATAGTGACTGTTCATGCACAAAGGATAACAATGAAATTAGTGAAATCATAAAAGAACATTGAGGCTATGTTTAGCACTACACTAGTGCTAAACATAGCACTAGTGTAGTGCTATGTTTAGCACTACACTAAACAACATGAAAGTTCAAGATCTGAATAGCTTCTGATATTCAAACCCTCCCGACAACATTACACACAGAAACCACAATTGCGTGATGCATCAAATGAACAAATTGTCGATTAAGGCAGCGTCTGGGATGCTCTCGGACGCAGGTTCGAATCCTCGTAACGGCCCTTGTGGATTTGCTCCCCCTGACAATATAGCATTATAGCAGTTATAAATGTGAACCCAGCAAACTTTTGAAAGAGAAATTGACAACATATACTTCGACAGGGTTTCTTGGAATTCCATATATGGACTCCAGGTCAACATGGAATTAGAACAGGAAGATTCTCCCTTCTGGAATTACTCAACTACTATGACAGATTCACAGAAGCATTAGAAGACCACGTCAAAAGGATATCATCAGCGGCATATGCAAGATTTGCTAATAACAAAACTGGCTTTAGAAATTTGTGTTAGGAATAATTTCGAACCTTGTATATCACATATGTCAGACCAATCCTGGTGAATGCGGCTCTAACGTGGAGTTCACACCTCAAACCACCAGACTATAGTTTCAGAATCACGAGGTATCAGTTATGAGGAAAGACTACGTGAATTGAAGCCCATGTCATTGGAAGACAGAAGAGTTAGGGGAGACATGATCACAAAAAAATTTTAGGAGAATTTATAGGGTAGACTATTTAACGCAGGGTACTAGCACAGGGAACTCAGGTGGAAACTTACAACCCAAATGAGCCACAGACACATTAGAAAGATTTTTTTCAGTTTCAGATTAGTTAACAAATGGAATGCACTGGAAGTGAGTGATATGGTGGAGGTAGATACCATACACAGTTTCATATGTACATATGATAGATCCCAATAGGATCAGGAGCCTCTACACCAGTTGACTGACAGCCGAGACGCGGAATCCCAAGAATCGAAGCTAAAATACAATTTGCCCTTACGCCATCTGTGTTTTGACAGCAGTACTACTAATTTACCTACGTTATTCCCGTACTATTATACGGCTGTTATGGTCAGTTTCTATTCGTCATATGTTTCTGAACAACATAGGTGATCTGAGACAGGGTGCGGCCTCAGGAAGGCTGTAGTTCTGTACACAGTGTTCCGAGAATACGTGATCCTTGTGGCCGATCATCAGGTAAGTGGAGAGGCCCCTCGGCTTTTATCGTTTTGAAGAGCATCTTTCACTTAAATTGTTAATTCACACTGTTAGGATGTGTAGTTAGACATTTACATAGGGTCTGTCTTGGTTAATGGTTATGTAGTTATTTTTAGGGAAAATTGCGTAAGAGAAATATTTTTACGTAGCCTACATAGTTTCAAACTTTTTTTTTTTTTTTAACTATATATTCGTTTTTGTTTTTAATGTTGACTTTTTGATCACATCGACTGTGTAGTAAATGTAGTTAACTATTGTGACTGCCAAGTCACTATAATTAGCTTAACTGCCTAATAGCCTATAGTGACTGCCAAGTAAATGGCTTGATTAGTGTACTGTTGTGGTCTCGTCTTGAATGAATCTTGGCGCTTTTCAAGTCAAAACTAACTTGAAGTAAGGTATTATAAATAATTAAAAATGTCTGCTTCTAAAGCGTGGGTTAGGTGGTTTGGCTAGTGTTAATAATCGGTACCATTTTTACCATAGACGCTTGCATTCTTCATTGAAGCTCTTTATTCTTGTGGCATTAGGTTTTATTACTACACGCATACTGCGTAATCTTTATGTAGTTTACTTCAAATTGGTTATCTTAAACTAGCATTTTCTTCGAACTACTACACTTACCGGCCACCCCTGCACTGCCCTACTCAAATTTCTTTATGCAAATTACAGAGTTGCAGACTTCATGCATTCCATAAGTGAAATCTTTCAACCCATTTAGTTATTCTGCTTGCCGGCAACCTTAGGGTTTTCACAACGCGTAAGTCGTACTGATAGATTATAAGGGGTTATCTTGAGTTCTCTTGAGATGATTTCGGGGCTTTTGTGTCCTCGACCAGGCCTCCACCCCCAGGAAGCAGCCCGTGACAGCTGACTAACACCCAGGTACCTATTTTACTGCTAGGTAACAGGGGCATAGGGTGAAAGAAACTCTGCCCATTGTTTCTCGCCGGCGCCTGGGATCGAACCCAGGACCACAGGATCAAAAGTCCAGCGTGCTGTCTGCTTGGCCGACCGGCGGGGGGGGGGGGGGGGGGGGGGGGTAGAAATAGCCTAAGCTACTCTATCCCATTGAGATGTATTTCTTTCTTATCTCGATAAACATACTTGAACGTACTGGTATAACTAGGTATATATACCTCCTTAAAATTTTGTAACAAAGTTTCCGCCACGCAGAATCTTTAAACTGGTTAAAAGTAAACTTTGTATGGAATATATATATATAGTCTGCAACCCTGTAATTTGCTTAAGAAATTTATATAGGGAATACAGGGATAACGGGGCCAGTTCTAAACGTGATTTTAATTTTTGAAGCTAAATTACCATAATTGGTGTAGTTGTAGGCAGTGTTGCTACATAATTACCTCTTGCATCTATTGGTACTTTCTATGACAGCACTATACCGCAGCTATCCAAAGCTGAGCTAGATTACCGTTAGAAAATAGATTATAATAGGCTTGTGTAAAGATAGACGTATTTGTAGCAGCGTTAAAGCATGGTCAATTCTAAAGACGTTTCGTAATTGGTATTAATGCTAGAAATTAAGGCTCAAGCTGGGGAGACTGACGCCACTTGCTTAGTCTTACCGCAGTAGATTGTATTATAAATGTAAAGTAAGTTGCTTTATTGGTCCTAGTTGTCATCTCAAACGATAATGTTTTGACTAAAATGTCCAACCTAGTGACCTAGCAATTCGGTTTGCTAAACTGGTTGATACCTGGTTGATGGGGGTTCTGGGAGTTGTTCTACTTCCAAAGTCCGGCCCGAGGCCAGACTTGGCTTGTGAGAGTTTGGTCCACCAGGCTGTTGCTTGGAGAGGCCCTCAGGCCCACATACCCATCACAGCCCGGTTGGTCCAGCACTCCTTGAAGAAAACAATCTAGTTTCCTCTTGAAGATGTCCACGGTTGTTCCTGCAATATTTCTTATGCTTGCTGGGAGGGTGTCGAACAACCGCGGACCTCTGATGTTTATACAGTGTTCTCTGATTGTGCCCACGACACCACTGCTCTTCACTGGTTCTATTCTGCATTTTCTTCAATGTCGTTCACTCCGGAGTTCCACCTGAGCAGCCGTAGGGTGAAGACGTGTCGTCTGAACACTCCGGCAGTTTGGGGAGGTTGCAGTTTTCGCCGGCAGGGGGTCTCTTACCCTCCCTGTCCAGTGTTGTTGCCTGCCTGGCTGCGTGCTGCCGTGGCCGTTTTGACATGGGGGGCCTGGCCATTCCTCCTGTGTTGCGGGTAAATTCCGTGGGCCTGGAATTCACGTGTAAGGCTGGTTATCCGGCCATTGAGTTAGTTATGTGCGACATGCTTCGTGTCCCGGTGGAAGCTGTGTATGGCGTTGAGCTTGTTACGGCCCACCGGGTGATTGTCAAGTTCGTGGGGGAGGAGGAGTATCGGGACTTCCTCCGGCGGAACGAGGGGCGTTCATTGCAGTTGCCGGATGGCGCCGGCTCCGTTACGATCTCGGACCGAAGTGGTGCCCTGACATACGTCAGTGTGCACGGTGCGCCCCTGGAGTTCCCTGAAGACCTTCTCCGGCGCTTCTTCGGGAGGTATGGTGTAGTCATCAGTGTGCGGGTGAACAAGCTGTCCTCGGGGAAGTATGCTGGGAAGCAGACGAACGTCCGTACATTAGGTATGCGCCTGCGGTCGGATATCCCATCTTCTGTCCGGCTGCTGGGCTACTACGTTCGGGTGTACTATGCCCGGCAGCCCCGTACTTGTTTCCGGTGTGGCCAGTTGGGGCATCAGGCTGCCGGGTGCTCTGAGACACCTGCTGCACCCGTTAACTTATTCCGGGAGGAGGATTTCCCGCCGCTCCCTCAGGGCGTGGATTCCGGGGGATGAAGTGGAGCAGGTCCCAGTCGCTGCTGATGCGGCCCCTCCTGCGTCACCCGACATGCCCCCGGTGCTTGTTGTCCCTCAGCCGAGTGCGTCTGCGTCTTCCTCGACTCCTGCTGCTGCACCTGGTCCTGCACCCTCGCCAGGTGTTCCGGCTGTGCTGGGTGTTAAGATATATCGTATCTTGTTATTTCATCGCATAAAGGCACGATTATTTAAGTCATACGTTCATTATTACAGGAAGAACGAGGTTAACAACCATGGAGGTCGTTAACTGTCGGCACGGTATGGCTCGTCTGGTGGCGGGAATTTCTGTTAGCCAATCAGAACCACCGGGCGAGATAACGTGTGCTGGCCGGAGCATGTGGAGAGACAGACATCTACTCCCCTCCATTGAGTCAACAGGCTGTCGTCGCGTGTGGATGTGTGACCAACGGACCCAACTGTTAGTGTGCTCCACCCTCACGAAGGAAGAGGACCTCGAGGCATGGTCGACGTTCTTGAAAGTTATGGGAGATAACAGCTTTGAGATTTAGAGGTCGGCGTGGAGGTAACGCGCTGATTTTCCTGATAGTGGTACAAATTGCAGGAAAGTAGATGATTTATAAGTGGGAAGATCAATCGGACAAGAGACGACCGTAGCATGGTCGTAGTATCTCTATATATATTTAACTGTACTTGTGTACAATGCACACACACATATATATACATGTAAAATATTGTATATAAGGTGATTAGAGATATATCACAATATATCCATGATGAAGTTTTATACCATCTTATTTTCTTGTCCTTTGTCAGACCTCAGCACAAAGTGTGTCGCACCTGACAACAGGTCCGGCTGAGGCTGACACCTGTTCAGATCCATGTACCCCGTTGTAGTACAACGAAGCATTAGGATAAACATTCAGAATAAACTAAATTAAATGTGTTGGGTTGTCAACAGTTCGATCCCAAGTGTTGGGGGGGGGGGGGGGGGGCTGCGGAGCATCCTGTTGTGTGCGGCCCGGTTCCCCATGTGGTTGAGGCTGCTGCAGTACTGCGACGGGCGTTGGTTCGCCCGGTTCGTGAGGGCCGTGGTTCTGGGTCCGCCTCCGGCTGTGAGGATGTGCGGCCAGTGCCCAAGCGTTCTAGGCGCTCTTCTACTGCTTGGGCTGATATGGAGGACTACGACGCGGGTGGAGCTTCGGGAGATGGTGTGGCGATTCCGGTGCCTCGTGCTCTACGACGCTGGTGGTGGCTGATGTCCATGTGTCAGCTGTTGACGATGATTGTGCGTCTAATTATCTCCTGTTCTTTCTCCTGCAGAAGGTTCTCCGCAGTGGGAGGTGGTTGCTCCTACGGGCGTAGATGGTGTGGATCCTGGTGCGAGCCGAGGCATCAAGCTGGTGCTGAAAAAGGATGCCAAGCGCGGGGGGGGGGGGGGTCCCAGCAGGTACAACGTTCAGTGGTTGAAGAGGGGCCCTGTGAGGCAGCTGAGGAGGCTCCCAGTGTGCTGCCCATTGCCCGGCCTCGTGGGAAGGTGCCTCTCCCTCTCATCTTGGCCTCCGTAGTGGCGATTGATGCTGACCATCCGTTGAAATTGTTGACCGTGTGCGTCCTGATCCGTGGTGCCCTTCTACCATCTGGAGTCGCCGGGCTAAGTGTTTTATTGTAGGTGTGTCAGAGTTAATGCCTGATCCTCGTACGCTCAATAGTGACTATGTTTCGGAGGACATTATGCTACTTTGGGAGGCGTATTGTATTCGCTTCCCGGCGGACGAGTGGCCGGACAAGTATGAGATCTTTTCGTAGTGTGTGTGCTTGCTGTGTGTTTGGTGTTGTGATGTGTTGTTGTATTTTTCTTTTGTTTTCTTGTGTTTTTGATGTCGGCCCTTCAGGCCGGTGTTTAGTGACTTTGTATGGTTGTGTATTGATTTGTTTGTTTCTTGATGTACTTTGTTGTTGCATTCTTGGTCCTTCAGGCTAGTTGTGTTTATGCCTGATTTGTTTTCAGGTGTGCGTGTTTATTGTAATTGTTTATTTTGGCCTCGCCTTTTGTTTACGGGGCGGATGGCTTGGTGTGTTTTTTTTATTAATGTATTGATTTTATGTTGCTTTACCTGTTGTACGTGTTTGGACAGTCTTGTGTTTGCACTGTTCTGTTTCCTGCTATGACTCTTGTTGTATGTTTTGTTTTTCTGGAGGTGTTGTTTTGTACTGTGATTGCTGGATTGCCATTGTATTCTGTTTTGTGCTTTGATGTATGCTGTATTCATGTTTTTTTTTTTGTATGTGTTTTGTTGTGCTATGCTGTCGGCCCTTCTGGCCGGTGGTCTATAGGTTTTCCTTTATGTATTCTGTATTTTTATTGTATTTAATTTGTATGCTCTGCATGTAAAAATAAAAATAATGTCCGAAATTCGACTCCTGAGCGTGATTTTTGAGCCGAATTTTGACTCTCTGCACCTATTTTCATTTTCAAATTACGACTTTTTATACCGAAAATATGCCAATTACTGAAAACGGCTTTTGATATCGTTCGCCTTATGCGTTTTTGTTCTCGTATTGGCATCCTTGGTGATATTTAGCGCCCTCTGATTATTTTGCGTATTTGATGGTGCTACATAGCCTTCCCGGTTTGGTGCCTTCTTTTGATAATTACTTACTTACTTACTTACTTACTGAAAACGGCGATGGGTTATATTTTGCCCAAACCCCCCTGCAGTTTTCAAAATATCTGAAATGTCCGAAATTTGACTCCTGAGCGTGATTTTTGAGCCGAATTCTGACTCTCTGCACCTATTTTCATTTTCAAATTACGACTTTTTATACAGAAAATATGCCAATTACTGAAAACGGCGATGGGTCATATTTTGCCCAAACCCCCCTGCAGTTTTCAAAATATCTGAAATGTCCGAAATTTGACTCCTGAGCGTGATTTTTGAGCCGAATTCTGACTCTCTGCACCTATTTTCATTTTCAAATTACGACTTTTTATACCGAAAATATGCCAATAACTGAAAACGGCGATGGGTCATATTTTGCCCAAACCCCCCTGCAGTTTTCAAAATATCTGAAATGTCCGAAATTTGACTCCTGAGCGTGATTTTTGAGCCGAATTCTGACTCTCTGCACCTATTTTCAAATTACGACTTTTTATACCGAAAATATGCCAATTACTGAAAACGGCGATGGGTCATATTTTGCCCAAACCCCCCTGCAGTTTTCAAAATATCTGAAATGTCCGAAATTTGACTCCTGAGCGTGATTTTTGAGCCGAATTCTGACTCTCAGCACCTATTTTAATTTTCAAATTACGACTTTTTATACCGAAAATATGCCAATTACTGAAAACGGCGATGGGTCATATTTTGCCCAAACCCCCCTGCAGTTTTCAAAATATCTGAAATGTCCGAAATTTGACTCCTGAGCGTGACTTTTGAATCGAATTCTGACTCTCTGCACCTATTTTCATTTTCAAATTACGACTTTTTATTCCGAAAATATGTCAATTACTGAAAACGGCGATGGGTCATATTTTGCCTAAACCCCCCTGCAGTTTTCAAAATATCCGAAATGTCCGAAATTTGATTCCTGAGCGTGATTTTTGAGCTGAATTCTGAATCTCTGCACCTATTTTCATTTTCAAATTACGACTTTTTATACCGAAAGTATGCCAATTACGGAAAACGGCGATGGGTCATATTTTGCCAAAACCCCCCTGCAGTTTTCAACATATCTGAAATGTCCGAAACTTGACTAATGAGCGTGATTTTTTAGCCGAATTCTGACTCTCTGCACCTATTTTCATTTTCAAATTACGACTTTTTATACCGAAAATATGCCAATTACTGAAAACGGTGATGGGTTATATTTTGCCCAAACCCCCCTGCAGTTTTCAAAATATCTGAAATGTCCGAAATTTGACTCCTGAGCGTGATTTTTGAGCCGTATTCTGACTCTCTGCACCTATTTTCATTTTCAAATTACGACTTTTTATACCGAAAATATGCCAATTACTGAAAACGGCGATGGGTCATATTTTGCCCAAACCCCCCTGCAGTTTTCAAAATATCTGAAATGTCCGAAATTTGACTCCTGAGCCTGATTTTTGAGCCGAATTCTGACTCTCTGCACCTATTTTCATTTTCAAATTACGACTTTTTATACAGAAAATATGCCAATTACTGAAAACGGCGATGGGTCATATTTTGCCCAAACCCCCCTGCAGTTTTCAAAATATCTGAAATGTCCGAAATTTGACTCCTGAGCGTGATTTTTGAGCCGAATTCTGACTCAGCACCTATTTTAATTTTCAAATTACGACTTTTTATACCGAAAATATGCCAATTACTGAAAACGGCGATGGGTCATATTTTGCCCAAACCCCCCTGCAGTTTTCAAAATATCTGAAATGTCCGAAATTTGACTCCTGAGCGTGACTTTTGAATCGAATTCTGACTCTCTGCACCTATTTTCATTTTCAAATTACGACTTTTTATACCGAAAATATGCCAATTACTGAAAACGGCGATGGGTCATATTTTGCCCAAACCCTCCTGCAGTTTTCAAAATATCTGAAATGTCCGAAATTTGACGCCTGAGCGTGATTTTTGAGCCGAATTCTGACTCTCTGCACGTATTTTCATTTTCAAATTACGACTTTTTATACCGAAAATATGCCAATTACTGAAAACGGCGATGGGTCATATTTTGCCCAAACCCCCCTGCAGTTTTCAAAATATCTGAAACGTCCGAAATTTGATTCCTGAGCGTGATTTTTGAGCCGAATTCTGACTCTCTGCACCTATTTTCATTTTCAAATTACGACTTTTTATTCCGAAAATATGCCAATTACTGAAAACGGCGATGGGTCATATTTTGCCTAAACCCCCCTGCAGTTTTCAAAATATCCGAAATGTCCGAAATTTGATTCCTGAGCGTGATTTTTGAGCCGAATTCTGAATCTCTGCACCTATTTTCATTTTCAAATTACGACTTTTTATACCGAAAATATGCCAATTACGTGAAAACGGCGATGGGTCATATTTTGCCAAAACCCCCCTGCAGTTTTCAACATATCTGAAATGTCCGAAACTTGACTCCTGAGCGTGATTTTTTAGCCGAATTCTGACTCTCTGCACCTATTTTAATTTTCAAATTACGACTTTTTATACCGAAAATATGCCAATTACTGAAAACGGCGATGGGTTATATTTTGCCCAAACCCCCCTGCAGTTTTCAAAATATCTGAAATGTCCGAAATTTGACTCCTGAGCGTGATTTTTGAGCCGAATTCTGACTCTCTGCACCTATTTTCATTTTCAAATTACGACTTTTTATACCGAAAATATGCCAATTACTGAAAACGGCGATGGGTCATATTTTGCCAAAACCCCCCTGCAGTTTTCAAAATATCTGAAATGTCCGAAATTTGACTCCTGAGCATGATTTTTGAGCCGAATTCTGACTCTCTGCACCCATTTTCATTTTCAAATTACGACTTTTTATACCGAAAATATGCCAATTACTGAAAACGACGATGGGTCATATTTTGCCTAAACCCCCCTGCAGTTTTCAAAATATCTGAAATGTCTGAAATTTGACTCCTGAGCGTGATTTTTGATCCGAATTCTGACTCTCTGCACCTATTTTCATTTTCAAATTACGACTTTTTCTACCGAAAATATGCCAATTACTGAAAACGGCGATGGGTGATATTTTGCCCAAACCCCCCTGCAGTTTTCAAAATATCTGAAATGTCCGAAATTTGACTCCTGAGCGTGACTTTTGAGCCGAATTCTGACTCTCTGCACCTATTTTCATTTTCAAATTACGACTTTTTATACCGAAAATATGCCAATTACTGAAAACGGCGATGGGTCATATTTTGCCCAAACCCCCCTGCAGTTTTCAAAATATCTGAAACGTCCGAAATTTGATTCCTGAGCGCGATTTTTGAGCCGAATTCTGACTCTCTGCACCTATTTTCATTTTCAAATTACGACTTTTTATTCCGAAAATATGCCAATTACTGAAAACGGCGATGGGTCATATTTTGCCTAAACCCCCCTGCAGTTTTCAAAATATCCGAAATGTCCGAAATTTGACTCCTGGGCGTGATTTTTGAGCCGAATTCTGAATCTCTGCACCTATTTTCATTTTCAAATTACGACTTTTTATACCGAAAATATGCCAATTACTGAAAACGGCGATGGGTCATATTTTGCCAAAACCCCCCTGCAGTTTTCAACATATCTGAAATGTCCGAAACTTGACTCCTGAGCGTGATTTTTGAGCCGAATTCTGACTCTCTGCACCTATTTTCATTTTCAAATTACGACTTTTTATACCGAAAATATGCCAATTACTGAAAACGGCGATGGGTCATATTTTGCCCAAACCCCCCTGCAGTTTTCAAAATATCTGAAACGTCCGAAATTTGATTCCTGAGCGCGATTTTTGAGCCGAATTCTGACTCTCTGCACCTATTTTCATTTTCAAATTACGACTTTTTATTCCGAAAATATGCCAATTACTGAAAACGGCGATGGGTCATATTTTGCCTAAACCCCCCTGCAGTTTTCAAAATATCCGAAATGTCCGAAATTTGACTCCTGGACGTGATTTTTGAGCCGAATTCTGAATCTCTGCACCTATTTTCATTTTCAAATTACGACTTTTTATACCGAAAATATGCCAATTACTGAAAACGGCGATGGGTCATATTTTGCCAAAACCCCCCTGCAGTTTTCAACATATCTGAAATGTCCGAAACTTGACTCCTGAGCGTGATTTTTGAGCCGAATTCTGACTCTCTGCACCTATTTTCATTTTCAAATTACGACTTTTTATACAGAAAATATGCCAATTACTGAAAACGGCGATGGGTCATATTTTGCCCAAACACCCTGCAGTTTTCAAAATATCTGAAATGTCCGAAATTTGACTCCTGAGCGTGATTTTTGAGCCGAATTCTGACTCTCTGCACCTATTTTCATTTTCAAATTACGACTTTTTATACCGAAAATATGCCAATTACTGAAAACGGCGATGGGTCATATTTTGCCCAAACCCCCCTGCAGTTTTCAAAATATCTGAAATGTCCGAAATTTGACTCCTGAGCGTGATTTTTGAGCCGAATTCTGACTCTCTGCACTTATTTTCATTTTCAAATTACGACTTTTTATACCGAAAATATGCCAATTACTGAAAACGGCGATGGGTCATATTTTGCCCAAACCCCCCTGCAGTTTTCAAAATATCTGAAATGTCCGAAATTTGACTCCTGAGCGTGATTTTTGAGCCGAATTCTGACTCTCTGCACCTATTTTCATTTTCAAATTACGACTTTTTATACCGAAAATATGCCAATTACTGAAAACGGCGATGGGTCAAATTTTGCCCAAACCCCTCTGCAGTTTTCAAAATATCTGAAATGTCCGAAATTCGACTCCTGAGCGTGATTTTTGAGCCGAATTTTGACTCTCTGCACCTATTTTCATTTTCAAATTACGACTTTTTATACCGAAAATATGCCAATTACTGAAAACGGCGATGGGTCATATTTTGCCCAAACCCCCCTGCAGTTTTCAAAATATCTGAAATGTCCGAAATTTGACTCCTGAGCGTGACTTTTGAGCCGAATTCTGACTCTCTGCACCTATTTTCATTTTCAAATTACGACTTTTTATACCGAAAATATGCCAATTACTGAAAACGGCGATGGGTCATATTTTGCCCAAACCCTCCTGCAGTTTTCAAAATATCTGAAATGTCCGAAATTTGACGCCTGAGCGTGATTTTTGAGCCGAATTCTGACTCTCTGCACGTATTTTCATTTTCAAATTACGACTTTTTATACCGAAAATATGCCAATTACTGAAAACAGCGATGGGTCATATTTTGCCCAAACCCCCCTGCAGTTTTCAAAATATCTGAAACGTCCGAAATTTGATTCCTGAGCGTGATTTTTGAGCCGAATTCTGACTCTCTGCACCTATTTTCATTTTCAAATTACGACTTTTTATACCGAAAATATGCCAATTACTGAAAACAGCGATGGGTCATATTTTGCCCAAACCCCCCTGCAGTTTTCAAAATATCTGAAACGTCCGAAATTTGATTCCTGAGCGTGATTTTTGAGCCGAATTCTGACTCTCTGCACCTATTTTCATTTTCAAATTACGACTTTTTATACCGAAAATATGCCAATTACTGAAAACGGCGATGGGTCATATTTTGCCTAAACCCCCCTGCAGTTTTCAACATATCTGAAATGTCCGAAACTTGACTCCTGAGCGTGATTTTTTAGCCGAATTCTGACTCTCTGCACCTATTTTCATTTTCAAATTACGACTTTTTATACCGAAAATATGCCAATTACTGAAAACGGCGATGGGTTATATTTTGCCCAAACCCCCCTGCAGTTTTCAAAATATCTGAAATGTCCGAAATTTGACTCCTGAGCGTGATTTTTGAGCCGAATTCTGACTCTCTGCACCTATTTTCATTTTCAAATTACGAATTTTATACCGAAAATATGCCAATTACTGAAAACGGCGATGGGTCATATTTTGCCAAAACCCCCCTGCAGTTTTCAAAATATCTGAAATGTCCGAAATTTGACTCCTGAGCGTGATTTTTGAGCCGAATTCTGACTCTCTGCACCTATTTTCATTTTCAAATTACGACTTTTTATACAGAAAATATGTCAATTACTGAAAACGGCGATGGGTCATATTTTGCCCAAACCCCCCTGCAGTTTTCAAAATATCTGAAATGTCCGAAATTTGACTCCTGAGCGTGATTTTTGGGCCGAATTCTGACTCTCTGCACCTATTTTCATTTTCAAATTACGACTTTTTATACAGAAAATATGCCAATTACTGAAAACGGCGATGGGTCATATTTTGCCCAAACCCCCCTGCAGTTTTCAAAATATCTGAAATGTCCGAAATTTGACTCCTGAGCGTGATTTTTGAGCCGAATTCTGACTCTCTGCACCTATTTTCATTTTCAAATTACAACTTTTTATACCGAAAATATGCCAATTACTGAAAACGGCGATGGGTCATATTTTGCCCAAACCCCCCTGCAGTTTTCAAAATATCTGAAATGTCCGAAATTTGACTCCTGAGCGTGATTTTTGAGCCGAATTCTGACTCTCTGCACCTATTTTCATTTTCAAATTACGACTTTTATACAGAAAATATGCCAATTACTGAAAACGGCGATGGGTCATATTTTGCCCAAACCCCCCTGCAGTTTTCAAAATATCTGAAATGTCCGAAATTTGACTCCTGAGCGTGATTTTTGAGCCGAATTCTGACTCTCTGCACCTATTTTCATTTTCAAATTACGACTTTTTATACCGAAAATATGCCAATTACTGAAAACGGCGATGGGTCATATTTTGCCCAAACCCCCCTGCAGTTTTCAAAATATCTGAAATGTCCGAAATTCGACTCCTGAGCGTGATTTTTGAGCCGAATTTTGACTCTCTGCACCTATTTTCATTTTCAAATTACGACTTTTTATACCGAAAATATGCCAATTACTGAAAACGGCGATGGGTCATATTTTGCCCAAACCCCCCTGCAGTTTTCAAAATATCTGAAATGTCCGAAATTTGACTCCTGAGCGTGACTTTTGAGCCGAATTCTGACTTTCTGCACCTATTTTCATTTTCAAATTACGACTTTTTATACCGAAAATATGCCAATTACTGAAAACGGCGATGGGTCATATTTTGCCTAAACCCCCCTGCAGTTTTCAACATATCTGAAATGTCCGAAACTTGACTCCTGAGCGTGATTTTTTAGCCGAATTCTGACTCTCTGCACCTATTTTCATTTTCAAATTACGACTTTTTATACCGAAAATATGCCAATTACTGAAAACGGCGATGGGTTATATTTTGCCCAAACCCCCCTGCAGTTTTCAAAATATCTGAAATGTCCGAAATTTGACTCCTGAGCGTGATTTTTGAGCCGAATTCTGACTCTCTGCACCTATTTTCATTTTCAAATTACGACTTTTTATACCGAAAATATGCCAATTACTGAAAACGGCGATGGGTTATATTTTGCCCAAACCCTCCTGCAGTTTTCAAAATATCTGAAATGTCCGAAATTTGACTCCTGAGCGTGATTTTTGAGCCGAATTCTGACTCTCTGCACCTATTTTCATTTTCAAATTACGACTTTTTATACCGAAAATATGCCAATTACTGAAAACGGCGATGGGTCATATTTTGCCAAAACCCCCCTGCAGTTTTCAAAATATCTGAAATGTCCGAAATTTGACTCCTGAGCGTGATTTTTGAGCCGAATTCTGACTCTCTGCACCTATTTTCATTTTCAAATTACGACTTTTTATACAGAAAATATGCCAATTACTGAAAACGGCGATGGGTCATATTTTGCCCAAACCCCCCTGCAGTTTTCAAAATATCTGAAATGTCCGAAATTTGACTCCTGAGCGTGATTTTTGAGCCGAATTCTGACTCTCTGCACCTATTTTCATTTTCAAATTACGACTTTTTATACCGAAAATATGCCAATTACTGAAAACGGCGATGGGTCATATTTTGCCCAAACCCCCCTGCAGTTTTCAAAATATCTGAAATGTCCGAAATTTGACTCCTGAGCGTGATTTTTGAGCCGAATTCTGACTCTCTGCACCTATTTTCATTTTCAAATTACGACTTTTTATACCGAAAATATGCCAATTACTGAAAACGGCGATGGGTCATATTTTGCCCAAACCCCCCTGCAGTTTTCAAAATATCTGAAATGTCCGAAATTTGACTCCTGAGCGTGATTTTTGAGCCGAATTCTGACTCTCAGCACCTATTTTAATTTTCAAATTACGACTTTTTATACCGAAAATATGCCAATTACTGAAAACGGCGATGGGTCATATTTTGCCCAAACCCCCCTGGAGTTTTCAAAATATCTGAAATGTCCGAAATTTGACTCCTGAGCGTGACTTTTGAATCGAATTCTGACTCTCTGCACCTATTTTCATTTTCAAATTACGACTTTTTATACCGAAAATATGCCAATTACTGAAAACGGCGATGGGTCATATTCTGCCCAAACCCCCCTGCAGTTTTCAAAATATCTGAAATGTCCGAAATTTGACTCCTGAGCGTGATTTTTGAGCCGAATTCTGACTCTCTGCACCTATTTTCATTTTCAAATTACGACTTTTTATACCGAAAATATGCCAATTACTGAAAACGGCGATGGGTCATATTTTGCCCAAACCCCCCTGCAGTTTTCAAAATATCTGAAATGTCCGAAATTTGACTCCTGAGCGTGATTTTTGAGCCGAATTCTGACTCTCTGCACCTATTTTCATTTTCAAATTACGACTTTTTATACCGAAAATATGCCAATTACTGAAAACGGCGATGGGTCATATTTTGCCTAAACCCCCCTGCAGTTTTCAAAATATCCGAAATGTCCGAAATTTGATTCCTGGGCGTGATTTTTGAGCCGAATTCTGAATCTCTGCACCTATTTTCATTTTCAAATTACGACTTTTTATACCGAAAATATGCCAATTACTGAAAACGGCGATGGGTCATATTTTGCCAAAACCCCCCTGCAGTTTTCAACATATCTGAAATGTCCGAAACTTGACTCCTGAGCGTGATTTTTTAGCCGAATTCTGACTCTCTGCACCTATTTTCATTTTCAAATTACGACTTTTTATACCGAAAATATGCCAATTACTGAAAACGGCGATGGGTTATATTTTGCCCAAATCCCCCTGCAGTTTTCAAAATATCTGAAATGTCCGAAATTTGACTCCTGAGCGTGATTTTTGAGCCGAATTCTGACTCTCTGCACCTATTTTCATTTTCAAATTACGACTTTTTATACCGAAAATATGCCAATTACTGAAAACGGCGATGGGTCATATTTTGCCCAAGCCCCCCTGCAGTTTTCAAAATATCTGAAATGTCCAAAATTTGACTCCTGAGCGTGATTTTTGAGCCGAATTCTGACTCTCTGCACCTATTTTCATTTTCAAATTACGACTTTTTATACCGAAAATATGCCAGTTACTGAAAACGGCGATGGGTCATATTTTGCCCAAACCCCCCTGCATTTTTCAAAATATCTGAAATGTCCGAAATTTGACTCCTGAGCGTGATTTTTGAGACGAATTCTGACTCTCTGCACCTATTTTCATTTTCAAATTACGACTTTTTATACCGAAAATATGCCAATTACTGAAAACGGCGATGGGTCATATTTTGCCCAAACCCCCCTGCAGTTTTCAAAATATCTGAAATGTCCGAAATTTGACTCCTGAGCGTGATTTTTGAGCCGAATTCTGACTCTCTACACCTATTTTCATTTTCAAATTACGACTTTTTATACCGAAAATATGCCAATTACTGAAAACGGCGATGGGTCATATTTTGCCCAAACCCCCCTGCAGTTTTCAAAATATCTGAAATGTTCGAAATTTGACTCCTGAGCGTGATTTTTGAGCCGAATTCTGACTCTCAGCACCTATTTTCATTTTCAAATTACGACTTTTTATACCGAAAATATGCAAATTACTGAAAACGGCGATGGGTCATATTTTGCCCAAACCCCCCTGCAGTTTTCAAAATATCTGAAATGTACGAAATTTGACTCCTGAGCGTGACTTTTGAATCGAATTCTGACTCTCTGCACCTATTTTCATTTTCAAATTACGACTTTTTATACCGAAAATATGCCAATTACTGAAAACGGCGATGGGTCATATTTTGCCCAAACCCCCCTGCAGTTTTCAAAATATCTGAAATGTCCGAAATTTGACTCCTGAGCGTGATTTTTGAGCCGAATTCTAACTCTCTGCACCTATTTTCATTTTCAAATTACGACTTTTTATACCGAAAATATGCCAATTACTGAAAACGGCGATGGGTCATATTTTGCCCAAACCCCCCTGCAGTTTTCAAAATATCTGAAATGTCCGAAATTTGACTCCTGAGCGTGATTTTTGAGCCGAATTCTGACTCTCTGCACCTATTTTCATTTTCAAATTACGACTTTTTATACCGAAAATATGCCAATTACTGAAAACGGCGATGGGTCATATTTTGCCCAAACCCCCCTGCAGTTTTCAAAATATCTGAAATGTCCGAAATTTGACTCCTGAGCGTGACTTTTGAGCCGAATTCTGACTCTCTGCACCTATTTTCATTTTCAAATTACGACTTTTTATACCGAAAATATGCCAATTACTGAAAACGGCGATGGGTCATATTTTGCCCAAACCCCCCCGCAGTTTTCAAAATATCTGAAATGTCCGAAATTTGACTCCTGAGCGTGATTTTTGAGCCGAATTCTGACTCTCTGCACCTATTTTCATTTTCAAATTACGACTTTTTATACCGAAAATATGCCAATTACTGAAAACGGCGATGGGTGATATTTTGCCCAAACCCCCCTGCAGTTTTCAAAATATCTGAAATGTCCGAAATTTGACGCCTGAGCGTGATTTTTGAGCCGAATTCTGACTCTCTGCACCTATTTTCATTTTCAAATTACGACTTTTTATACCGAAAATATGCCAATTACTGAAAACGGCGATGGGTCATATTTTGCCCAAACCCCCCTGCAGTTTTCAAAATATCTGAAACGTCCGAAATTTGATTCCTGAGCGTGATTTTTGAGCCGAATTCTGACTCTCTGCACCTATTTTCATTTTGAAATTACGACTTTTTATACCGAAAATATGCCAATTACTGAAAACGGCGATGGGTCATATTTTGCCCAAACCCCCCTGCAGTTTTCAAAATATCTGAAACGTCCGAAATTTGATTCCTGAGCGTGATTTTTGAGCCGAATTCTGACTCTCTGCACCTATTTTCATTTTCAAATTACGACTTTTTATACCGAAAATATGCCAATTACTGAAAACGGCGATGGGTCATATTTTGCCTAAACCCCCCTGCAGTTTTTAAAATATCTGAAATATCCGAAATTTGACTCCTGGGCGTGATTTTTGAGCCGAATTCTGACTCTCTGCACCTATTTTCATTTTCAAATTACGACTTTTTATACCGAAAATATGCCAATTACTGAAAACGGCGATGGGTCATATTTTCCCCAAACCCCCCTGCAGTTTTCAACATATCTGAAATGTACGAAACTTGACTCCTGAGCGTGATTTTTTAGCCGAATTCTGACTCTCTGCACCTATTTTCATTTTCAAATTACGACTTTTTATACCGAAAATATGCCAATTACTGAAAACGGCGATGGGTCATATTTTGCCCAAACCCCCCTGCAGTTTTCAAAATATCTAAAATGTCCGAAATTTGACTCCTTAGCTTGATTTTTGAGCCAAATTCTGACTCTCTGCACCTATTTTCATTTTCAAATTACGACTTTTTATACCGAAAATATGCCAATTACTGAAAACGGCGATGGGTCATATTTTGCCTAAACCCCCCTGCAGTTTTCAAAATATCTGAAATGTCCGAAATTTGACTCCTGAGCGTGATTTTTAAGCCGAATTCTGACTCTCTGCACCTATTTTCATTTTCAAATTACGACTTTTTATACAGAAAATATGCCAATTACTGAAAACGGCGATGGGTCATATTTTGCCCAAACCCCCCTGCAGTTTTCAAAATATCTGAAATGTCCGAAATTTGACTCCTGAGCGTGATTTTTGAGCCGAATTCTGAATCTCTGCACCTATTTTCATTTTCAAATTACGACTTTTTATACCGAAAATATGCCAATTACTGAAAACGGCGATGGGTCATATTTTGCCCAAACCCCCCTGCAGTTTTCAAAATATCTGAAATGTCCGAAATTTGACTCCTGAGCGTGATTTTTGAGCCGAATTCTGACTCTCTGCACCTATTTTCATTTTCAAATTACGACTTTTTATACAGAAATTATGCCAATTACTGAAAACGGCGATGGGTGATATTTTGCCCAAACCCCCCTGCAGTTTTCAAAATATCTGAAATGTCCGAAATTTGACTCCTGAGCGTGATTTTTGAGCCGAATTCTGACTCTCTGCACCTATTTTCATTTTCAAATTACGACTTTTTATACCGAAAATATGCCAATTACTGAAAACGGCGATGGGTCATATTTTGACCAAACCCCCCTACAGTTTTCAAAATATCTGAAATGTTCGAAATTTGACGCCTGAGCGTGATTTTTGAGCCGAATTCTGACTCTCTGCACCTATTTTCATTTTCAAATTACGACTTTTTATACCGAAAATATGCCAATTACTGAAAACGGCGATGGGTCATATTTTGCCCAAACCCCCTGCAGTTTTCAACATATCTGAAATGTCCGAAATTTGACTCCTGAGCGTAATTTTTGAGCCGAATTCTGACTCTCTGCACCTATTTTCATTTTCAAATTACGACTTTTTATACCGAAAATATGCCAATTACTGAAAACGGCGATGGGTCACATTTTGCCCAAAACCCCCTGCAGTTTTCAAAATATCTGAAATGTTCGAAATTTGACTCCTGAGCGTGATTTTTGAGCCGAATTCTGACTCTCTGCACCTATTTTCATTTTCAAATTACGACTTTTTGTACCGAAAATATGCCAATTACTGAAAACAGCGATGGGTCATATTTTGCCCAAACCCCCCTGCAGTTTTCAAAATATCTGACATGTCGGAAATATGACTCCTGAGCGTGATTTTTGAGCCGAATTCTGACTCTCTGCACCTATTTTCAGTTTCAAATTACGACTTTTTATACCGGAAATATGCCAATTACTGAAAACGGCGATGGGTCAAATTTTGCACAAACCCCCTTGCAGTTCTCAAAATATCTAAAATGTCAGATATCTGACGCCCGAGCCTGATTTTTGAGCCGAATTCTGACTCTCTGCACCTATTTTCAGATTTAAATTACGACTTTTTATACGGAAAACATGCCAATTACTGAAAACGGCGATGGTCAAATTTTGCACAAACCCCCCTGCAGTTTTCAAAATATCTGAAATGTCGAAAATTTGACTCCTGAGCGTGACTTTTGAGCCGAATTCTGACTCTCTGCACCTATTTTCAAATTCAAATTACGACTTTTTATACCGAAAATATGCCAATTACTGAAAACGGCGATGGACCAAATTCGTCTTAATCCTCCGACTTAATCATTCTCATAATTTTGGCGTCGTCAGCAAACATTAAGAGTAATGACTCTATATACTCTGGGAAATCATTTGTGTATATCAGAAAAAGGATAGGTCTGAGTACAGAGCCCTGTGGGACTCCTTTGGTGACTTCACTCCAATCTGAATTCTCACCTCTCATAGTGTAACTCTGACACACACTGTGTGTGTGTGTGTGTGTGTGTGTGTGTGTGTGTGTGTGTGTGTGTGTGTGTGTGTGTGTGTGTGTGTGTGTGTGTGTGGTTCTGTGTATATGTGTGTGCTCGCAGGCGCGTGTATGGAGTGTGTGTGTGTGTGTGTGTGTGTGTGTGTGTGTGTGTGTGTGTGTGTGTGTGTGTGTGTGTGTGTAAGTGCGTGCATGTGTCCGGGCATGCGAGCGTGCGTGCGTGCGTGCGTGCCGGTGAGGAACAGGTGTGTGGGGGGGCGGAAATGTATAAAAGTCAAACAACAGACCACATACCATCAGAGATCACACCAAGCGCAAAATAATCCGTTGGATTTCAGCCAATCAGGAAGCACATACAGAATGCGTGATCCCACTGATTTAATGTAATTGGCTAACGTAATCCTATTGTAATTGGCAGAGGCTATTACCTTGAGTGGAAGCTGTTTCCAGGTTCAGCAGCTTCTCCTTTCTAGTGTAACGTTATCAATTAATTACTGGTTGAGTAATTAGAGGGAATGAGTAACTCTTGGGGGGCCCCGAGTAAATGGCATGAGTAGTGAGATGAGTAATTAGCGCAGGATAAGTAACTAGTAGGGAGATGAGTAACTAGTAGGGAGATGAGTAACTAGCAGGGGATAAGAAACTAGTAGCGGATGAAGAACTAGCAGATGAGTAACTCACGTGGGTCTAGTCACTAGGGGTGGAATGAGTAGCTAGCGGGAGGTGAGTACCTAGCGGGTGATGAGTAACTAGTGAGGGATGAGTTACTAGTGAAGAATTAGCAATTTGCTTAGGATGAATAAATAGTGAAGAATGAGTAATTCGCGATGGATGAGTAATTATTGGGGGGATGAATAATTAGCAAGATGAACAACTAGCAGGAGATGAGTAACTAGTGAGGGATGAGTAATTACTTTACTGGGTAATTATTGGAGTTATGTTATTGGGCTAAACTCCTTAATAAACATATAGTTATTGGTATTATAATTTTCGTATTCACGTGGGCGCATGAGTATTATGAGCCCGCGTAAGTACTATGAGTAGACCAGAACTCTCATAAGTATTATGAGCCCCTCATTTAAATGTTGAAAGTTTAAATTTCTTTGCATACTGAAAATTGTTGTGTAATCTCCTATTTGTACCTGCAGGATCGAGCATTGACTCTTGGATCCCGCCAATCTGTGTGTATGTGTGGGTGTGTACTCACCTAGATGTGCTTGTAGGCTTGAGCTAGGCCCCGCCTTCCCTACGTTTGTAGGGAATTCATTTCTCACGCTTTTAATCGTATTTACATTTAGCAATTTGGAATTGTCTAACACTGAAAAGTTATTTCTCTCGTTTCTATGACTCATTTGCGTCTCTAGTTTCCATTTGTGGCCCCCCTCGTTCTGCTGTTCCTAGCTTTGACTAGGCAGTTGATAGTGGGAAGGCTTGTGATGTTGTGTACCTTGACTTTAGCAAAGCTTTTGATACAGTGCCATATGAAAGACTGATTAAAAAAATAGAGGCTCATGGTATTGGGGGTGCTTTCTAAATTTAAACAAAAAAAATAAAAAGTAATAAAATTACTAATTACTATATTTTTTCTCCATACCCACACACACACACACACACACACACACACACACACACACACACACACACACACACACACACACAGGAAGCAGTTCGTAACAGCTGTTTAACTCCCAGGTACCTATTTACTGCTAGGTAACAGGAGCACCAGGGTGAAAGAAACTCTGCCCATTTGTTTCTGCCGGCCCCGGGAATCGAATCCCAGTCCACATGACTACGTATTATGCGTGCTGTTTACTCAGCCACTGGCCCCCTGTAAGTGGCCAGTGTGTGTGTATGTGTGTGTGTGTGTGTGTGTGTGTGTGTGTGTGTGTGTGTGTGTGTGTGTGTGTGTGTTTGTGTGTGTGTGTGTGTGTGTGTGTGTGTGTGTGTGTGTGTGTGTGTGTGTGTGTGTGTGTGTGTATTTACTATTTGTATTTATTATTTGTATCTGCAGAATCGAGCTATTAGCTCATGGACCCCGCCTTTCTATGCAATCTATTTTTCCTCTACAATGTCTACTAAATATATTCCCCCTAACACACACACACACACGCACAACCCAAGGAAGCAGCCTGTAGCAGCTGTCTTAACTCCCAGGTACCTATTTACTAGCGGCATCAGGGTGAACAGGTGCATCAGGGTAAAAGAAACTATGCCCCATTAGTGTATGTTTTTATGCATATGAATATCTGTCCATGGTATACATGCCTGCGTATACACATGAACATATGTGCTGTGTATGTATCCCATTTTTTTGTACTGAGAATCCTGCCAATTACCGTGAATTGCCCTAATGACTGTCAATCTGCCTAATTATCAACGAAATGCTCGCCAGTCACTAATTACATAACAAAAAAGATAAATTTTGTAATCTGTTGATGATGCCATTGTGCTCGGTAATTAATTGTCATTTTATTTAATATAAATGTTCGCATTATATTTTAAAACAATTTCCGTTCAGGGACAGAAAACTTGTACTTAGGCTAACAATGGTCACAATAGCACTGCTAATAACCTTCTCCGGGATGCCACTCATAGTAAATGCCCAATTCACGGGGGGCCTATTTAATTGCTAGACGAACAGAGGCATCAGATGAAAGAAAACGAGCCCAATTGTTTCTGTCCTGTCCGGGGGATTAAACCCTCGATTGTGAGCTAAGGATGTAGACCACTGTGGTACTAGACGAACCATACACAAATATCACCACAATACGTTATGATAGATGGAATAGACCATTTCGTGCTGTTATGATAGATAGAATAGACCATTTCTTGTTATGATAGATAGAATAGACCATTTCTTGCTGTTATGATAGATAGAATAGACCATTTCTTGCTGTTATGATAGATAGAATAGACCATTTCTTGCTGTTATGATAGATGGAATAGACTATTTCTTGCTCTTATGATAGATGGAATAGACCAGTTCTTGCTGTTATGATAGATGGAATAGACCATTTCTTGCTGTTATGATAGATGGAATAGACTATTTCGTGCTGTTATGATAGATGGAATAGACCATTTCTTGCTGTTATGATAGATGGAATAGACCATTTCTTGCTGTTATGATAGATGGAATAGACCATTTCTTGCTGGCATAGCTGGGCTGAATTTCGCACTTATTCTCTCCTGTCATAAGGGTGGAAAATGACAAAACAATTTTGTCTTTACATAACCTGAATTTGTATTGAATTTTTATCAGTAAGACTTTTCTAAATTAGAGTCAGTCAAAGGCTCGTTTTTTTTTAATGAATTAGATGCTCAACCGACTGACAGCATCACATTCAACCGACGAATAAGCTGTCCGACTGATAGAACGACCAATTGTGTGATAAGCTATCAACTGACCGAGGGAACAACCCGCGGAACAATCAAACAATCGACAACACAACATTCAGCGTGAACAACCTCTCTCTCCTGATGTCACAACTCTCCTACTGCATGAACGACCAAACTGTATGAATACAACAAATCAACCTACTGATGGAACGACTAACCTGCTGACAGAACGACCCATTTCTAACAGCAAAATAAAGAGCCTTCTGTTGAAACAACTAACCTAATGACGATCTGACTAATCTACTAACGGAACGACGGATCTTTACTAACGGAGCCACTAATCTCTACAGTAGCGGAGCGACCGACCTCTTCTGATGGAACGACACATTTCTAATAACGTAAAAGTTCAGTCTACTGTGGGGACCAGCCAATCAACTGAGGGACCAATCAATCTACTGACGAGAAAACCAATCTCTATACTAACGGAACGACCAATCTCTATACTAACGGAACGACCAATCTCATTGACATAACGGCTAACCAACCGACAGATTGGCCAATCTACTACCGGAAGAATACCCCCCCCCCTCACAAAACGACCAAAGAAAACTGCTTCAGCGTTACCAGAGAGAACCTGAACCACTTTGTCAAAGTGAGGAACCACAACGAAAACTCTATCATCATTCATGACAAAAAATTCTTTAATTTATTTTTTTTGTTTAAGTATAAACCCTCATAGTTATAATAGCTTGGCGCTTTCCCCCTAATAACTCCCTCCCCCTCATTGGCCGCAGAAGACTCCATTAACAAAAGAGGAAATAAAAAATACCTTTCAAAAGGCAGTCAACGAATTTTGAAATAAAAAAAGGTCTTTTTTTTTACCGTGGTTTATGATTCCTTCAGCTTCGTCTATATGGCTTTGTTGGTCTGACCTTTCTTATGTTCGGTTGGCGGGAAATGCCCCTGCCAGAGGGTGTCTATAGGAGTGGGGCGTCTAATGGTATAGCCCTGTGGGTGTCCATATGGTGGCCATGCAAGTGAGGTGCTCATGGGGAGTGGGTGTCCACGGATACTGGTGTCATGTGTCACGGCTCCTGGCCCTCGCCGACACTGTGTCCTGGAACGTAAAAGACACGTAAAACGCGGCATATGGCGTAATAACTCGGACGTCATGCCATCTGTCTCGATTCTTGCAGCTTGGCCGCACCTTCCTGGAATGTTGAGGGGCACTGGTGGCTTCCTGGAATGTTGAGGGCACTCGTGGCTTCCTGGAATGTTGAGGGCACTGGTGGCTTCCTGGAATGTTGAGGGCACTGGTGGCTTCCTGGAATGTTGAGGGCACTGGTGGCTTCCTGGAATGTTGAGGGCACTGGTGGCTTCCTGGAATGTTGAGGGCACTGGTGGCTTCCTGGAATGTTGAGGGTACTGGTGGCTTCCTGGAATGTTGAGGGCACTGGTGGCTTCCTGGAATGTTGAGGGCACTGGTAGCGTCCTGGAATGTTGAGGGTACTGGTGGCTTCCTGGAATGTTGAGAGCACTGGTGGCTGTCTGGAATGTTGAGAGGCACTGGTGGCTTCCTGCAATGTTGAGGGCACTGGTGGCTTCCTGAAATGTTGAGAGCATTGGTGGCTCTCTGGAATGTTGAGAGCACTGGTGGCTTCCTGGAATGTTGAGAGCACTGGTGGCTCTCTGGAATGTTGAGGGCACTAGTGGCTTCCTGGAATGTTGAGGGCACTGGTGGCTCTCTGAAATGTTGAGAGCACTTGTGGCTTCCTGGAATGTTGAGAGCACTGGTGGCTCTCTGGAATGTTGAGGGCACTAGTGGCTTCCTGGAATGTTGAGAGCACTGGTGGCTTCCTGGAATGTTGAGAGCATTGGTGGCTCTCTGGAATGTTGAGAGCACTTGTGGCTTCCTGGAATGTTGAGAGCACTGGTGGCTCTCTGGAATGTTGGGGGCACTGGTGGCTTCCTGGAATGTTGAGAGCACTGGTGGCTCTCTGGAATGTTGAGAGCACTGGTGGCTTCCTGGAATGTTGAGAGCACTGGTGGCTCTCTGGAATGTTGAGGGCACTGGTGGCTTCCTGGAATGTTGAGGGCACTGGTGGCTTCCTGGAATGTTGAGAGCATTGGTGGCTCTCTGGAATGTTGAGAGCACTGGTGGCTTCCTGGAATGTTGAGGGCACTGGTGGCTTCCTGGAATGTTGAGGGCACTGGTGGCTTCCTGGAATGTTGAGGGCACTGGTGGCTTCCTGGAATGTTGAGGGCACTGGTGGCTTCCTGGAATGTTGAGAGCATTGGTGGCTCTCTGGAATGTTGAGGGCACTGGTGGCTTCCTGGAATGTTGAGGGCACTGGTGGCTTCCTGGAATGTTGAGGGCACTGGTGGCTTCCTGGAATGTTGAGGGCACTGGTGGCTTCCTGGAATGTTGAGGGTACTCGTGGCTTCCTGGAATGTTGAGGGCACTGGTGGCTTCCTGGAATGTTGAGGGTACTGGTGGCTTCCTGGAATGTTGAGAGCACTTGTGGCTTCCTGGAATGAAACTGACATTGACAAAGTTTTGAAATGTTTGACAATGTTTAATCCCTATTACTTGGAGCATTATTGGTTTACTGGAAAGGTGAATCATCAATTGCTATTGGAAAAGAGGTGGCATTGATGGCTTGAAAAGCAGAGGTGTTGCAGAGGCTCTTGAATGTACAGTGATAATCTTTATGATAACAAGATTAATAACTCATCCACAAATGACGTAAACAACAACAAAAGAATAGCATACAAAAGCAATATCATCATTATCATCGAAGGCATCAACGGTAACAATATCATCAACGGTTATTGTTGCATTACCTATTGTGTTAAAGTCTGTAAATATGACGATGCGATTAGTGAAAGGCGTCGAGTGGAGAGGTGTGTCTTAATTAAGCAACACTTAGCGTTAAGTAAATGTTTCCTGAGCAACAGAAGGCGCTGAGAAAGGAGTAGGACACGCGTAACTCGAGCAATTAGAGATTGACCTGGTCTGTGTGAGGAGAGTCATCTCCCACAGCCTTAATCAACCCTTCAGGGTCTTTGATTAATTGCTAGAAACTACGGCTGGGAGGTAATTAGAGAGACAAACGGTCGTCCTAAGAGTTAACGAGGTCTTTAGGGAGCTCTTTGTCTTGTTTAGAAAAATCTTCGTGAATTTATACATCAAATACAGAACAAATTTAGTGCAGAGCTCAAGTAATATCTATGATGTTGTTGTATTTTGATTACAGTGCTGGTGATACAGTTGTATATTATACATGGTGATGTAGCTAATGTTGTCTTGTCTTGCAGAGAGAGAAAGAGAGAGAGAAAGAGAGAGAGAGAGAGAGAGAGAGAGAGAGAGAGAGAGAGAGAGAGAGAGAGAGAGAGAGAGAGAGAGAGAGAGAGAGAGAGGAAGATAAAGCGAGGTCACACAGGTCATTTGGGTGACCTCAGCTCGTCAAATGAGCCGCATCACCCATCATACCGTTTGCACCAACCACTAAAATATCCCTCAAAGGAAAACCGTAAAGTTATATCTCTGTCTTGACGCGCCCAGATTTACCGCCTGTCGCTCGATTTCTTGGAAGGGAATAACTTTTCTTTCTTTCTTTCTGACCCTTAGGACGACTATTTTTTTCACAGTAACCCCACAGATGAACTGGCATACCCATGTGTGTGTGTGTGTGTGTGTGTGTGTGTGTGTGTGTGTGTGTGTGTGTGTGTGTGTGTGTATGTGTGTGTGTGTATGTATGTGTGTATGTGTGTGTGTGTGTGTGTGTGTGTGTGTGTGTGTGTGTGTGTGTGTGTGTGTGTGTTTAACATACTGAACCAGTGAACGAACTTTCACAATGAAAAGGGGGCGAGTAAAAGTTAAATATTTACTTAATGTTAATAGTAAATATACGTGTAAATTCAACTCTGGTTGGCGAGAAGCAAATGGTAAAAATACTGGCAAAAGTTTGTCCACTCCGAGACGTTAAAACTTGGAAAATCATTTTTTTTATAGTTTTAATACAGAATTCCATTACTGAGAGAGAGAGAGAGAGAGAGAGAGAGAGAGAGAGAGAGAGAGAGAGAGAGAGAGAGAGAGAGAGAGAGAGAGAGAGAGAGAGAGAGAGAGAGAGAGAGGGACCAACAAAACACACCTTCACTACCGGTGCTCAAAGCTCACCATAACTCTCTCTCTCTCTCTCTCTCTCTCTCTCTCTCTCTCTCTCTCTCTCTCTCTCTCTCTCTCTCTCTCTCTCTCTCTTTCCCTCCCCAATTATTGCCGTAAAGGGTATCGGGTTCTATAAAACCTAAATGCAGACATCGGAAGCCTTAAAGCTCATTAGTATTTGATCCTAATTAGCCGCCCGATTTTTGATTGCCAGCCGACCTAAAGAGCCAGCAACCATTGTATCATCTTCGATTCCTTTTAATCAGCAAAGCCAGGGTTCCAATCCCACAGACAATACAGAACAATGGAATCCAATTTCCGTCTACAGCGTTTCAAAGTCTGGAGAGAGAATGTCAGAGAATGGGATTACATTTTCAAGTTAAAAGAATGGAATAATATTGATAAATGTAAGTCCCCGTGGCGCAGTGATAAGACACTCGCCCAGCGCTTCGTGACCACTTTGGCCCTGGGTTCGTATCCTGGCCGGGGAGGATTGACTGGGCGCCAATTCTTAACTGTAGCCTCTGTTCACTCAGCAGTAAGTGGGTTCCTAGTTGGTAAATGATTTGGCAGGTCGTATTCAGGGGAAAATTGGGATTAAGGACTTGCCCGAAACGCTATGCTTGCTAGTGGCTGTACAAGAATGTAAGAACTTTTGTATATATATAAATACATAAATAAATAGACAGTGTTGTATATTCATAAAGAAAATGGGTATCTGGCAAAGGGGAGAAGACGGGGATAATTATACCATATACTAAACTAAATGATTAGACAAATTAGTACCGTAGCCAAAGGAATAGCAAGAGTCAGAAGAACGCGTGTAAATTTAGACGGAAATATATATTTGCAGATTACTGTAAAGTACACACACACACACACACACACACACATACACACACACACACACACACACACACACACACACACACACACACACACACACACACACACACACACACAGGCCTCCACCACATCACAGGAAGTGATGTGGTGGAGGCAGACTCCATACACAGTTTCAAGTTTACATATGATAAGATCCCAATAGGGTCAAGAATCTGTACAGCAGTTGAGAGGCCGGATCAAAGAGCCGAAGCTCAACCCCCGCATATACAACTAGATGAGTACACCCACCCCACACCTATAACAATAATCAATCACCCCACCCCCACTCCAAGGTCCAAGTTATTTCTCGGTCTGAGTCTTAAAGATACCCCGCATGGAGGTTGACAGTTCATACAGACAGGTAGTTGACACGAACCCCTGACAGCTGACACGAAGCATTAACAGACCACACGAACAGATGATGGAAAACCCCGCCTCGATATCGTTCATGATCCGAGTCCTGTCGTTATATCGGCCGCCCTCGCTACACCAGTAGTAATCTGCCAGTATTATTCCCCTCAACACAAGTTAGAGTGGCTATCATGGCTCTACTTGACCTGGTCAGGATATTGTGTGGGTTGGCGTGCAACACACAATTAGCTGGTTGTTAGGGCGGGGGGGGGGGAGGGCCTAATAACCAGCCCAAACCTCCTCCATAGGGGGGCCCACCCCCTCCACTCCCCATGCGTAAATCTCGGCATAGGCACCCTTGTAGTTAGGCTTATTAGAGGGCCAAGGGTGGATCCTCCGGCTGATATTGTTGTGATTGTTTTGGAGGGAGAGACTCGTTTGCTCCCCTAATGTTGTGCGAAGTCGAGAAATCGTCGAGAGTCGTTCTTTGCGAAGTCGATAAATCCGCTAAAAATGCGACGTATTATTAGTACAAACGTACTAATACGACGTATTCAAAAGACTCAAAATCATTTCAAGACAATTTAGATGGGCTTTTGAAATGGTCGAAAGGGTGGCAGACGCAGCTTAATGCTGACAAATGTAAGGTTCTGAGACTCGACAATCAGGTACAGGATATCAGCTGAATGGTGTTGAAATTGTGAATTTAAAGAAAACAAAAATCATCACATAAATGTTCGAAATAAAGCAAGTAGAACGCAGGAACTTATTTCTCGCAGTGTTAGTAATAAAAAACTTGATGTTCTTCAGCTATATCTTACTCTTGTTAGGCCCCAATTAAGATTACGCAATTCAGTTATGGTGGCCGTATCAGAACTGACCTGAACATAAGTGAACACACGAATGAACTGGGATAGACATAAATATCAGCATTTTCGCACGAGCCAGTTCATATAAGCTCATATGTATAGACCTTCTGTAGTATCCTTAATCCTTATATTCTTATGATCTAGAGAACAGAGGGCTTTGGCCCAAAGGCCCCTATGGCCTTTGATTCTATGCCTCACGATGGATTCATTAGAGAGAGAGATGGGGGGAGGAGGGTGGTGAGGTTATCCTAAGCTGGATTAGAACATAAGTTATTTCAAAGTAAACAGAAATGAGAATCGAAAAATGTAAGTTCAGTAGAACTTCGGTTTCAACCCTTTTAACCCTGTCGTAGCTCAGTCGATTAAGGCAGTGTCTGGAATGCTCCCGGACGCAGGTTCGAATCCTCGTCACGGCCCTTGTGGATTTGTTGTTTCGAGAATTGAGGAAACTGCAAAAGGTATATTGGTCCCTACGAGAGGCAGTTCTTATTTATATCCACCCAAACTCAGTCATATATATATATATATATATATATATATATATATATATATATATATATATATATATGTCGTACCTAATAGCCAGAACGCACTTCTCAGCCTACTATTCAAGGCCCGATTTGCCTAATAAGCCAAGTTTTCATGAATTAATGTTTTTTCGTCTACCTAACCTACCTAACCTAACCTAACCTAGCGTTTTTTGGCTACCTAACCTAACCTAGCTTTTTTTGGCTACCTAACCTAACCTTACCTATATATATAGGTTAGGTTAGGTTAGGTAGGGTTGGTTAGGTTCGGTCATATATCTACGTTAATTTTAACTCCAATAAAAAAAAATTGACCTCATACATAATGAAATGGGTTGCTTTATCATTTCATAAGAAAATAAATAGAGAAAATATATTAATTCAGGAAAACTTGGCTTATTAGGCAAATCGGGCCTTGAATAGTAGGCTGAGAAGTGAGTTCTGGCTACTAGGTACGACATATATATATATATATATATATATATATATATATATATATATATATATATATATATATATATATATATATATATATATATATATAATTATATATATATATATATATATATATATATATATATATATATATATATATATATATATAATATAATATAACCTATGTTTGAAACAATTAAGGGATCCTATGTGTATTGTGTTACTCGGTAAATGGAGTGAAGTCTGGTAAAAATCTGAATTGAAAATCATTGCAAGCAGAGAAAGGTCTTGCCCCCCCCCTCTGATATATATCTGAACTTGCATGAAATTGCAAATCATGATAGTGTTAATGGTCAAACATACGCAATTCTTGCAATGAATCCAAAACTTGGCTTCTATTAGATAAAGTAAAGTCCCGTACAGGGACTTTACTTTATCTA
The DNA here is from genome assembly GCF_040958095.1 of Procambarus clarkii. Taxonomy (NCBI): domain Eukaryota; kingdom Metazoa; phylum Arthropoda; class Malacostraca; order Decapoda; family Cambaridae; genus Procambarus; species Procambarus clarkii. The sequence goes on along the minus strand of NC_091166.1, from coordinate 41,433,825 downwards.
ATAGAAGCCAAGCTAGAAGCCAACCCAATCCTCTGACCTGCAGAGGGCTCAATTCAAGCTGTCATTTTGTCAAGCCTTTGTAGACAATCTCATTTATTTTGCAGTATTTTGCAGTTATATTTCGCTTTCGTTTCAAATAGTTTTTCATTAAATGCAAATACTAACAGGACTGTATCCATCCTAGACAGTCATTTTACATGCACCAGGGAGTAAACAGGACCGGCTTGGACCGACTCTGAGCGCGTGAGCGCGCGCGTTTGTCACTCCCCTTACTGATAAGTAATCTGATCACATATTAATGGTGTGCTTCCTCGTGATATTATTTCTCTCCCATCCCTCAAGGAACGACTGCCTGAACGACATGGGCGACGTTTCCTGATTGGCTGGAGGCGGCCCAGACATCGTAAACCTTCGCTGATTCGTCGCCCGAAGCAGTGATTCTATTTACAAAACCTTCTGATTGGTCAGGTACAACTAGGGGCAGTAAGTGCACTCTCTGATTGGTCAGGTACAACTAGGGGCAGTAAGTGCACTCTCTGATTGGTCTGGTAAGAGTGCCTATCAGGGAAGACACTCACGATTCTTCCATCAATCACTATGAAAGGTTCCGAGACAGTTTACTCTCATAGACCACCTTGAGGTTACCTTGAGATGGTTTCGGGACTTAGCATCACCGCGGCCCGGTCCTTGACCAGGCCTCCTCGTTGCTGGACTGGTCACCCAGGCTGTTGGACGTGGCTGCTCGCAGCCTGACGTATGAGTCACAACCTGGTTGATCAGGTATCCTTTGGAGGTGCTTATCCAGTTCTCTCTTGAACACTGTGAGGGGTCGGCCAGTTATGTTCTGTATGTGTAGTGGAAGCGTGTTGAACAGTCTCGGGCCTCTGATGTTGATAGAGTTCTCTCTCAGAGTACCTGTTGCACCTCTGCTTTTCAACTGGAGTATTCTGCACATCCTGCCATGCCTTCTGGTCTCATGTGGTGTTATTTTCTAAGCAGGTGGATCCAAGCAGGTGGATCTAAGCAGGTGGATCCAAGCAAGTGGATCTAAGCAGGTGGATCTAAGCAGGTGGATCTAAGCAGGTGGATCCAAGCAGGTGGATCCAAGCAGGTGGATCCAAGCAGGTGGATCCAAGCAGGTGGATCCAAGCAGGTGGATCCAAGCAGGTGGATCTAAGCAGGTGGATCTAAGCAGGTGGACCTAAGCAGGTGAGCACCCACCTGCCTCATTACCCGATAGTTAAATTAACGAAAGCTCTAGGACTCGAAAATCCCCACCCAACGAGGATTGACGTATTCGCTAACAATCTGTGACCACAAATAGCGAGCAACTGAAGTATAATTAGCATTTATTGGCAAAACTTTTCCGGCCATTCAGGAAATAATCAGAGTTTCTAGTGGGGGGGATCAATCAGGTGCCATTGAGCGTCCTGAAACCGCTCTAACCCAATCAGGGAAGAGCTGTCATCATCCAATGGGAGGGCAAGACGACCCATTTCTCCACCAATCAGCATTTAGCTGCCATTCAAGGCAGTCATTCAAAATAACGTATCGTAGATGTGCTTGAAACGTGCAAAAATGTTTTTTTTATATTATTAGGTTTGTTTGGTTGGCTGTAAGTGTTTCTGTCTGCTTGTTTGTCTCTGCTTTCTGTATGTCTGTCAACGCACAGATTTTTCTGTCTGTGTTTGCATGTGTGTTTGTAAGTCTGTTTTTATTTGTCTTTCTAAATGTTTATCTGTCTCCTATTTCCATTTCATGGCCAAAGTGATTTGGTAAGGATAGGGAGAATGAGAATCTTGTCTGTCTGTATGTCTGCATCTGTCTGCTCTCTGTATGTCTTTCACCGTGGATGCCTCCATGTCTGTATGTGTTTGCCCTGTGTAGCTATGTATGTCTGTATTTCTTTGTCTATCTATATGTCTATCTCTCATTTCCACTCTATCTTTGTGCATACCTGTATCTCTCTCGATATATCTATTTGGTCTATGTGAAAATAACTTCCGGTTAGACTGTCTATCGACACGTTCCCACAGCCTCAACGGACATTTGAATCAGTGTTATTGAATGTTATTCAACAGACACTCAATAACACACAAGTTCAGACAACATATAATGACAGGTAACATGAAGTGAAAGTTTATGCGTAACTGAAATACAGGTACAAGTCGCGATACGGGTGGTGGTTCAAATCCCAACCGTCGCGATACGGACGCTGGTTCAAATACCAACCGTCGCGATACGGACGCTGGTTCAAATACCAACCGTCGCGATACGGACGCTGGTTCAAATTCCAACCGTCGCGATACGGACGCTGGTTCAAATACCAACCGTCGCGATACGGGCGGTGATTCAAATACCAACCGTCGCGATACGGGCGCTGGTTCAAATTCCAACCGTCGCGATACGGGCGCTGGTTCAAATACCAACCGTCGCAATACGGACGCTGGTTCAAATTCCAACCGTCGCGATACGGGCGCTGGTTCAAATTCCAACCGTCGCGATACGGGCGCTGGTTCAAATTCCAACCGTCGCGATACGGGCGCTGGTTCAAATACCAACCGTCGCGATACGGGCGGTGGTTCAAATACCAACCGTCGCGATACGGGCGCTGGTTCAAATTCCAACCGTCGCGATACGGGCGCTGGTTCAAATACCAACCGTCGCGATACGGGCGCTGGTTCAAATATCAACCGTCGCGATACGGGTGGTGGTTCAAATACCAACCGTCGCGATACGGGCGCTGGTTCAAATGCCAACCGTCGCGATACAGGCGCTGATTCAAATACCAACCGTCGCGATACAGGCGCTGATTCAAATATCAACCGTCGCGATACAGGCGCTGATTCAAATATCAACCGTCGCGATACGGGCGCTGGTTCAAATGCCAACCGTCGAGGCAACATGTCTCGAATACAAAGAAATACCATAAAATTCGAACACAAATATCTCTATATAACTAATCTGTACAAGCTTCAAATCTGATGCTCGTACAGATTAGCTTGTAAATCTGGCTTCAGCGATTTAAACGAATTAACACAGTTTACACATAAGACTGACGCAAGGTCCGGCTTCAAGACACAGCAAAACGACTCCTTAACCACGATAGAATCACAAGAACGTGATGAACCATTGAGAAATTATTGAGGTCATTGGATGAAATGAGGATTTGAGGCACTGGACGATGATACCTGGTTGATACCTGGTTGATGGGGTTCTGGGAGTTCTTCTACTCCCCAAGCCCGGCCCGAGGCCAGACTTGACTTGTGAGAGTTTGGTCCACCAGGCTGGTGCTTGGAGCGGCCCGCAGGCCCATCTTCTTCCTGCCTTCCATAACACGTAAGTCTGGTGATACTTCTGGCTGTTATTGCTCATATCATGGTTCAGGGGGTAGTGCATGTGCTTTGGGGAGTCCATTGTCGGGTCTTAATATTTTCTCACAAATAAATTTCATCTCGTTAAACCGCATTTCTCGTTCAGCCGAGTCAGCTGATAATGGATGTCTGGGGCGCTGGGATTGGCCGGGATTAGCCAGCCAATGAATGGAAGTCTTACTCCTCTTGATGCTTGGGTTGACGCGTTTTCCAATGGATGAATAAATAAAATAAATAAATAAATATATAAAATTGTCAATTCTGTGTCGATCTTTAATTACCAGATCTGAACTGTTTTCCTTTTCACTCCTTGTCTTGTGATTGGCCCAGTCTTGCAAAAACTACAGATTTACTGTCGTTGTTTGCCAGTTTCCAGACTGGAAGGCACGCCAGCCAATCAGCTACTTAAAAAGACATACAATCCGCGTCTAAATCCAGCCAATCATCGCGTCTTTGTAGCCGGTGAACATTCTTCTAATTAGTAGACAACTTTAGCCAATGAGAGGCGCTCTGTCGAATTAGCCAATCTCGCCATTGTTCAGCCAAGTGTTTGTGATTAAAAAAAGACTTAAATAAATGTTCCATTACGCCACAGAAACATGTTTTTAATGACTCCCTCAGCTTGATAACACACTCAACTACACACAACACACTCAACTACACACAACACACTCAACTACACAACACACTCAACTACACATAACACACTCACAACACTTTCTGCTCCAAGCTCTTGGACGGTCGGGAATTGAACGCCGACTTGTACGAAGCGAGACCGTCGCTCTACCGTCCAGCCCAAAGTGGTTGGACTATCCCCTATTGAGCTTACAGTATCATTGCATGGGGTTCAACCACCTCTAATGATCTCAAACCAATCAGCACCCAGCAAAAATCTATTATCAGAACTATAGCAAACTCTGTCTTCAGACAACACACAGCCTCTCCGTTTAAATTCTTAAACATGCTAAACATACACCACACATTCTCCTGTGCTATTTACACTTACATAAGCCTATTCGTAAACTCTAATCCTGTTTTGAAACTTCCTAGACAGATGTAATTGAACCACATGAGTACCACACCAGAAATAAATATATCTTTGATATTCCTAGTTAGATTAAATCTATGCAAACAGGTCATGCAAATAAAAGGATCCAATATATGTAACTCTCTCTAAAATGAATAAAAAAATGTGTCCAATCTATACTTTATTCAAAAGTAGAATAATTAATGACCTAATTTCAATACCCTGGTATCTCACCTTGCGTGGCTAACACACACAGTATTTTCTGCTAACTCACTTAGTTTTTACTGTCTGGAAAATGCAGTTTAGTCTTTAAGCTACATGAGTATATTTAACATTGTTAATGCAGTTGGCATATTTAACATTAATACTAGTGTGTTTTCCAGCAAGGGTTTGATGAGGTCTTAGTCTTTAAGCTGAGGCTGTAGTGAGCTTACAAAGTCACAGTTAATAAATACATTGAGGGATTTATATTGCCTGCATTCCCCAACCCCACTCATACAGGGTGAGGGGGGGGCATAGGTCATAGTTTTATTCTTAAGATATAAATATGAAAAATAAACCGTGAGTTATTAACTTTCTAAATTACCAATAATATTAGTTCTTTCCCTTGTCAACTGAATTTTGAGTAAAAAAATTCTGTTTATATATATATATATATATATATATATATATATATATATATATATATATATATATATGTCGTACCTAGTAGCCAGAACGCACTTCTCAGCCTACTATGCAAGGCCCGATTTGCCTAATAAGCCAAGTTTTCCTGAATTAATATATTTTCTCCAATTTTTTTCTTATGAAATGATAAAGCTACCCATTTCGTCATGTATGAGGTCAATTTTTTTTTATTGGAGTTAAAATTAATGTAGATATATGACCGAACCTAACCAACCCTACCTAACCTAACCTAACCTATCTTTATAGGTTAGGTTAGGTTAGGTAGCAGAAAAAGTTAGGTTAGGTTAGGTTAGGTAGGTTAGGTAATCGAAAAAACATTAATTCATGAAAACTTGGCTTATTAGGCAAATCGGGCGTTGCATAGTAGGCTGAGAAGTGCGTTCTGGCTACTAGGTACGATATATATATATATATATATATATATATATATATATATATATATATATATATATATATATATATATATATATATATATATATATATATATATATATAAGACGTTGATATCTATAGTGACTCACACTACCACACACCATAGAGAAATGTACCTCCACTTTCCCATACAATCTATTCACAGTTTTCATTGATATTACACTGAAATGTCTGAATGATATGTGACCTAACTCTATCAGCCCCCCAAGCGCCCCGACTTGATCATCCTGTGACCTTTATAAACAGTAATCACTTGCTTCATCCTGGGAAGTGTTTGCGTGGACCGCTCGCAGCGCCCACCACCAGTGACCAAAGCTGGAACTACAACCCGTGACGTCACGATTGTCAACACAAGCGGTAAACATTAATTCCACCTTTGTTTGAGCCTCGATCATGTTGCCTAACCTTTCACTTTGCTCTAGAAAATAATAATAATAATAATAATAAAAATAATTATAATAAACTTTGCTCGTATATTTTCCACAATACAGTATTATTTTGCTGTCCATTTTTAATGTCTCTTATTTTCTTGATGTACACTCAGTTAAATGGGGCCCCTCGACTCAAAATCGTGGGACCGGGGTTCAGTCACACCAGGCAGGGCAGAAGCGGTTGGGCACGCTTCCCTGTCACCTCTGGCTAAACCTATCAGTAAAATAGGTATACCTGGGCGTCCAGGGAAAAGGTTAGTAGGGAGAGGTTGACAAGCCTATGTCCAGGCTTCCTGTCCCCAGCAGTGGAAATTATAGGGTTGATTCAAATAATTTTCTCATAGATATAATTGACAAGATAATCAACTGAAAAATTTGCACTAAACGCTTCATTTAAACTAAAACATTGAAACTAGGCCATAAAATTTATATTCGACTTATAGGCCTATATATACCTACAGTAGGCCTACAACACACGTTCCGTACATGGATAGTTCTTGTACTTGCTAACGTTATATAATCTCCGGGGCCAGTCTTGTACGGGGCCCCTAAGTTAACAGCGTGGGCCCAATCGTTTCTTCAGCCCCATGGTCACCCCTTTGTTATTCGTCTTAATTGATAAGGTATAGAACGTTCCTGGGATTTACTAAGAATATTTTAAATAAGCTAAAATTGGATTTTACATTGTAATCCCTTGCCACGTGACTCACTCCCCCCCTCGTTAAGGTCTGCCCATTGTAACCTTCCCAAGAAACTCCCTAATCCGTCAAAATCAGCTTTTTTCAAAATCATTCGAAGAGACCAGGAATAAATCCACACACACACACACACACAATTACAAAATATCCTCTCTCTCTCTCAGTCTTAAAATAAACACACTGAATACGTGCCTACCCCAGACTTTAAATAAAGTCTTTTTCTATTCCATGTAGTGTGCTCGGTGCGTTTAGCTGGTCGCTCGTGTGTTCTGTCATCATTAGAGCTGAGTTCCCTCTCTTTGTAGGTCCTGGAGACCTTCAAGTGGGATAAGATAATGGGGAGGTTGGTTGGGAGGTGTGTGTGTGTGTGTGTGTGTGTGTGTGTGTGTGTGTGTGTGTGTGTGTGTGTGTGTATGTGTGTGTGTGTGTGTGTGTGTGTGTGTGTGTGTGTGTGTGTGTGTGTGTCTGTGTGTGTGTGGGTGTGTGTGTAAGTGTAATTTTGCATGTACCTAACCTCCCAGTGATATAAATACGAACTTCCCTACTGTCTCCTCACTTGAGAATGAACCATATAGGTTCGAAACGTTGTGATAATTATAATAGGTATATAATCTACAGTTAATTTTTATTATCTTAGTCAACCTTGAACAAATATGACATTAGGAGAAATCCTCTTCCAAATAAACCAAGATGCAAGACCACTAATTAGAGGGGATAGAAGCCCTAAACAAGAAAATAATCCACACAGAATATGCGGACATATTCAATGAAACATATATGTATATATATATATATATATATATATATATATATATATATATATATATATATATATATATATATATATATATGAACCCCTAGAAGAATGGTAGACAGTTGGTGTGGGACTACACTTGCGTTTCAGCTTTAGCCAACACTTATGTTAACTTCAGTGTTGCACAGGCAGGAGGTGCAGCCAATCACTGGGAGGCAGTCAAGTCACGTAAATACAGAGATCTTGATCATCACTACAATTTTGTCCCCATTGTCTCAGAGACACTTGGTGCCTGGGGGTAAAAGTGCTGCTAATTTTTAAAAGGAACTGGGTTCTAAGCTAATTGAACCAACTAGAGACCCTAGAGCCGCCAGTTTCCTCTTTCAGCGCCTTAGTGTGGCGATACAGAGAGGAAATGCTCACTGCATCCATGGTTCCTGCCCGCCATCTGAGGAGCTGGAGGAACTCTACAACCTGTGACAAGTAGCCTTGTACCTTGCATGTAACCAATGTTAAAACCCTTTTTTGGGCAAATAAAATAAAATTACAAAATACATAATATATAGGGGGTGGTAGGAGAAGACAATATGTGAGTGTATGCAGATGCACCACAAGGCTCCCCCTGATGCTACATATCGTCTTCTTCGAGGCCGAGGGGCCCCCCTACAAACGCAACTAGAGGTAACACTCCCCCCCTAAATATTAATTCAATACCTATACCCCTGAGTCTAACTGGGAGCGTTGCTTGGTCCCACTGGTCATCTTGCAGGGAGTGGTTTAACACTTTCATGGTTACTGATTTTAGGAGTGAGTCGTATTCTATTAATTTTGGGCTGTCGAAGGAGGGAGCACACCTGAGGAAATAGGTAAGCCTGGGCAAAGCCAGGCACCTTGTGAGAAGGTACAAAGCATCGTGGGCATCCAAAGCCCCTATTCTTCCCTCCAATCTCCTCAGGTCGTTCAGCTTTTCTTCGAGAATTACCTCAATAGTGCTCGAGCCCAGAGGTGCCCCTAGCAGCACACTGTTGGTGGGAGCGATCACTGGGGCTCCTGGCAACACGGATCCTACTGGATCTATGATTGGTTGGCTATATGAGATGATTTCACACTTTGATGTATTTAGAGTGAGTCCTAACTCCTCTAACCTTAGATTTCACCAGCTGTATATCCCCCCCTAGATGGTACTCCTGTGTCCCTGCCAGGGTGCCAACCTCCAGGAACCAGATTTTTCTTCAGTCGTAAATATATATATATATATATATATATATATATATATATATATATATATATATATATATATATATATATATATATATATATATATATATATATATATACACTAACCTTACAAAAGACAATGCAGGAAAAGCAAATGAAATAGAATATCACTAGAGAAGAAGCTGGTCTTGACTGAATTCGTTCGAGCCATTCGTTCCAATATTTTCGAAGCGAGGCGTCGTCCCAGCAAAACAAATTCTTCGAAAAAGGCGAACGTAATCTATCTAATTTCCATCACGTCCCCGTCTGAACCTGATTCTGTCTGCTGCGCCCGACTGTCTAAGGGGGGAAGGGGGGGGGGGAAAGGGAAAGAAAGTGGGCGCTGGGGAACAATTTTGTCGCGTTCGATTATTGTCTTCTAGTTGTATATAAATCTGTCATTTTCCTATGCCTCTCAATTCTCATTTTCCACCTCTAGTCTCCGAAGCTTCTCCTCTACCTCCTCCCCCCCCCCCCTCTGTCCCTCCAAGAAGGTACGATAAAAAAAACATGACAGATGTACGAAATGAGACGAAGTGTTCGAATGTATTGTATTAACAACTCGAGACAAAACACCAACCAGGCCGGCGTGTGGGAGCATCTTGGTTTAATTAGGTGTTTGAGGCGTTAATCTCGGTCAACTGTTTTGTGGCGGGTAAGAAAATGGTGGTCAAGTCTCAGTGGCTTAATTACTTGTCGTCGTGGTGGAGGTGGAGGGTTTTGGCGGCGGTGGCAGAGTGGTGGTGGTGGCAGAGTGGTGGTGGTGGTGGCAGAGTGGTGGTGGTGGCACAGGGGTGGTAGCAGTGACAGCACAGCAAATGGGTAAAGACGGTTAGACGATAACAAAGAAAAAGGCGTATTGGAAGTGCATCTTTCTCTTGCTTTATCTTTTCGTCTCTCTGTGTCTGTTTGTCTCTCTGCCTCTCCTTGTGTCTATCTCCCTGCTGTCTCTCTCTCTATTGTGAATATTCTGATAAGATAAAAGTATCGAGTGATATCAACAAAAAAGTTATACTATTCGCTCTCTGAAGCAGCATTTAACGTCGGATCGGATTCCTTCTGCATATATGGGGGTATTTTATCTGAAACTATCACGTCTATAGAGGACACAATGGTCCTATCCTCTGAAACCTTTGAAAGGCTCAGATCTCTATTGTGTGGTCGTAGTATAACTTTTTTTTACAACATAAAATTTGTTTAATGTGAAGAGAATCAAAGTCTTCTTGGCAGGATGATTCGAATCGAATTGTTGTAAAGGATTAAAATTTAACTTCCTATAATAATAGACAATAATAGTGCAGCATTGTCGAGATATTTATTAAGAAGATTGAATTGTATAGTTTCTCTCCAGTATGATGTCTCAAAGACCTGAATATAAGGTTTCTCTCCAGTATGATGTCTCAAAGACCTGAATATAAGGTTTCTCTCCAGTGTGATGTCTCTAAGACCTGAATATAAGGTTTCTCTCCAGTGTGATGTCTCAAAGACCTGAATATAAGGTTTCTCTCCAGTGTGATGTCTCTAAGACCTGAATATAAGGTTTCTCTCCAGTGTGGTTTCTCTAGAACCCTAAATTTCGTCTTACTAAGATTGCCAATTACACAAAAATTAAACGTTTAAATTAGTTTCGGGAAGAGGCATTCTCGCGATCTTATTCTAATACACCAACCTAGTTATCTAATTCTAAAACAGAACCCACATAGTCTAAATCTAATACAGAATTCGCCCATGGTCTTATAAAAAAAATCGTCCTAATCAAATTCCACTAAAACCATAACTTCCTTGACATCTAATATGAGAATCCAAACCCTTTTTAACGGTATTCGATCTGATCCAAGAGCATCTGTGACGCTCTTTGATACAAACAAAAGGGAATCGTATTTTCTTTACCCCCAAAAGTTTGTATACACTGAGCACGCGTTTAGAAGTTGGACCTGACTGGGGGAAAAAAATAGACAATCAACCCACAGACTCGGTTTAAAGTTGAGGAATTTGAGAGCTGTTCTATTCTACTTGCGACATTACCGAAGTCTGGAGACAAATTCCCATTATCAGTGATAACTCTTTTGGTTAATTGCGAGAGATATTTGCGAATATACTGCTTTGTGTGGGTGATGTGTGGGTGATGTGTGGGTGATGTGTGGGTGATGTGTGGGTGATGTGTGGGTGATGGGTGGGTGATGTGTGGGTGATGTGTGGGTGACGCCGATGCTGATGACTGAATGCCGATCTTTAATTGGTTGTCACCTTGTCACTCGGCAATAATTATAGACCTGGTTATAAATGCGTCCCCTGGTGTTGGGAATGGGTCCCTGGTGTTGGGAATGGGTCCCAGGTGTTGGCAATGGGTCCCTGGTGTTGGGAATGGGTCCCTGGTGTTGGGAATGGGTCCCAGGTGTTGGCAATGGGTCCCTGGTGTTGGGAATGGGTCCCTGGTGTTGGGAATGGGTCCCTGGTGTTGGGAATGGGTCCCAGGTGTTGGCAATGGGTCCCTGGTGTTGGCAATGGGTCCCAGGTGTTGGCAATGGGTCCCTGGTGTTGGCAATGGGTCCCTGGTGTTAGGAATGGGTCCCAGGTGTTGTGAATGGGTCCCAGATGTTGGCAATGGGTCCCAGGTGTTGGCAATGGGTCCCTGGTGTTGGCAACGAGTCCCAGATGTTGGCAATGAGTCCCAGATGTTGGCAATGGGTCCCAGGTGTTGGGAATGGGTCCCAGGTGTTGTGAATGGGTCCCAGATGTTGGCAATGGGTCCCAGGTGTTGGCAATGGGTCCCAGGTGTTGGCAATAAGTCCCAGGTGTTGGCAATGAGTCCCATGCGGTAAAGGGTAAAAATAGCCTGATTAACCCCAATGAAAGTCTCTGTTGCTTAGGTCGCGTATATTCAAGACCGAGTCCACGAGTCACGAGTTCAGCGTCTAATCATCATCAAGGCTGTTGGATCATCGTCCAATGGGCGTCTAGGCGCTTGCATCATCGTCCAATGGCAGTGTAGGTGCCTACCGTGAGGTCCAATGAGCGTCGAGATGCCTACAGTAACCCCCGAATGAGAGGCAAGGTGCCTACCCCCGACGGCCAATCAACGGAAGGATGGTTATATTTTCGTCCATTCAGCATCCACCTCGCCCTTATCGTCGTCCAATCAGCGCACGCATGGCCCGCAAGGGACTCGTAAAGTGTGTGTATTCTTTGTGCTCTTACGACCTCCTGTGTACGAGGTGCGACCTGGTCGTAACTTGTGTCAAACCTCTTGTGGAGCTGGTGTGGGTATCGTTGCTCACAGTACCACCACAGTACCACCACAGTACCACCAGTACCACCACAGTACCACCACAGTACCACCACAGTACCACCACAGTACCACCACAGTACCACCACAGTACCAGCACAGTACCACCAGTACCACCACAGTACCACCACAGTACCACCACAGTACCACCACAGTACCACCACAGTACCACCACAGTACCACCACACACGATCAGTTGAAAAGAAACATGTCTAACGTTGGCCCAGGAATTGTACTAGGGGTCCCCTGATTATGAGTTCAGGATGTAGGCCACTGTGCTAGAGGTGTGTGTGTGTGTGTGTGTGTGTGTGTGTGTGTGTGTGTGTGTGTGTGTGTGTGTGTGTGTGTGTGTGTGTGTGTGTGTACTCACCTAGTTGTACTCACCTAGTTGCGTTTGCGGGGGTTGAGCTCTGGCTCTTTGGTCCCGCCTCTCAACCGTCAATCAACAGGTGTACAGATTCCTGAGCCTATCGGGCTCTGTCATATCTACCATGTGTGTGTGTGTGTGTGTGTGTGTGTGTGTGTGTGTGTGTGTGTGTGTGTGTGTGTGTGTGTGTGTGTGTGTGTGTGTGTGTGTGTGTGTGTGTGTGTGTGTGTGTGTGTGTGTGTGTGTGTGTGTGTGTGTATGAGGGACCCTGTCTCCCCTTCCCCCCCTCCCTACCTGAAGCAGTAGACAAGATCAGCCCTTAAGCCTTGAGCCTCAAACCTCTCCCAAACTTTCTCAGCGGCCATATTAAATGCATCCCTTTGATCTCTTGTAACATATTTCCATGCAAATATATCACGCTGTGAGCGTTAAGCCTTAACTTGTCAAGTCTGAAAAAGAGCAAGGTATAGAATAAATTCCGAACCGCGTCTCTGTTTTATCAAGTTGTTTTAAAATGTTAGCATTTATTAATTTATCAAGTTGTTTTAAAATGTTAGCATTTATTATTTTTAAACCAGCTCAGTTTCCGTAAGCTGGTTTAGAGGAGATTATTCTTCCCATAGATCATGTCAAACCTTACCCGACTATGCTCTTTTTCCTCCCCCCCTGGAACACAGCCCGCCAATCGATCTACAACCAGCTTCTCAATTTCTGCTGGATGAACAGGGTGTGGGCAGTTTTAAGTATTGGTGCCCAGTCAATCCTCTTCTATCCATCCGTCCACTTACTTCCATTCTTAAATCCTTTCCCCTTCCCTCCTAATCTCCCCCCCCCACAATCACCCCTCCCCCCCCACAATCACCCCCTACACCCCTCCCCCCACAATCACCCTCTCCCCCCTCCCCCCCCCACAATCACCCCCTACACCCCTTCCCCCCCACAATCACCCCCCACACCCCTCCTCCCCCCACAATCATCCCCTACACCCCTCCCCCCTTCCCCCACTCGTCTTCAGATTCACAACAATAACTAAACTATCTTTTTTTCTTCATCTATTAATATATTAATTTGAAATATAAAAATGCATAACTACAATAAATAACCGTAAGACGATTATGAATAATGCAAAAATCAATAATGTATTGCGAAACTTGGCCACTGGTAAATGTTCCAAGAATTTAAGACCAAAATTGATTGAATTTGAACGATCTATTTAGCGTCTTGTGTTGCCATACGCGGGGTTCTGTTTATTATTCAACACTAATTAACGTCGTCCAGATCAGATTTAGTCATATATTTATTTTCATTTCATTTTTTTCATTTTGTTTCATTTCTTGAGTTGATCAGTTATATAATTCCCACTAGAACAGAGCCTTTATCTATTAGAAAGATAAACATATCTTTATCTTATAGATATCCGCTTTTTTATAGCTGTTTAATATGTGTCAAATGATTCCTTTTTTTTTGTTGGTTTTTGGTTTTCAGGCCTATTAAGGAGAGGGTTATTGAGGCCTATCGACCTACGGTGGGTTGTTAAGACCTGTCGATCTCTGGAGGGTTATTAAAGCCAATCAGCCTCTGGGAGGAGTATAAGTCCCTATTAACCTGTGTAGGGTTATTAAGGCCTATTAATCTAATGAGGGGTTATTATTAAGGCCTGTCAACCTCCAGAGGGTTATTTAGGCCTATCGACCTATGGAGGGTTATTAAAACCTGCAGATCTCTGGAGGGTTATTAAAACCTGCAGATCTTTGGAGGGTTATTAAAACCTGCAGATCTCTGGAGGGTTATTAAAACCTGCAGATCTCTGGAGGGTTATTAAAACCTGCAGATCTCTGGAGGGTTATTAAAACCTGCAGATCTCTGGAGGGTTATTAAAACCTGCAGATCTCTGGGAGGTTATTAAAACCAATGAACCTCTGGAGGCCTGTACCGACCTTCGGAGGGTTATTAAGGCCACCACAACACCTTACTGACCAGCCACCTGACAGTCTGACAGTCTGTTACTAACTAACTGTTACTGTTACTGTTACTGTAACTGTTACAGACTAACAGACTAACGTCTGTTAGTCTGTAATATAGTCCAGGACAAATATAGTTTATAGGACTAATATAGTTTAATATAGTTTAGGATGTAATATAGTTTAGGACTAAACTCTCAATGCATATATATATCACCCCGTTCTCTCAATTTGCCACTCCGTAAAAAAAGCAACGGTTCTGCCTAACCACAAACGTCAAAAACAAAAGCTGTTTGGCCTAACCCAAACCAAAAATAAAAGTACGTACCCAATCAACCCACCTAACCTATCGAGGGCCGAGGCGTTGAACACGTCAATATCTCTGAACTTTTATATATATATATATATATATATATATATATATATATATATATATATATATATATATATATACATATATATATATATATATATATATATATATATATATATATATATATATATATATATATATATATATATATACTAACACGTTGTGTTTTTAACGGAGTGATTGACACCATTAGAAATCATCTGAACATCTGTGATGTTTTACCCCTTTATCGCTGCCAAATAAACATGCCTCCGCTAATAGGGGTTAAAATGAGGGGGGGGGGAGGGAGGGTCAATAAACAGCCCCATTGCCTCACCCAATTATGTTTAACTGGCTCTTGGTTGACGTAACGATTCAGTACACAGGGGGGCGGCCAAGGGAGTATACGTAGAGAGGGTCATTAAGCTCAAACAACATTGTTTAAACTGTTTCAGCTGAGCGTTTCTCTTCTCAGCGGCACAAGAGGCTCCGTTATCCTATTGGGAGCCGCGCAAATAAAAAAAATAAGCTGGAATGACCTAAAAATGCGTTGCAGAAAACGGAGACGGTATAGATGAATCAGGGAAAACGGGAACAGCTTACATGCATTATAGAAAGCGGAAACACAGATGTAACAGGCAAAACGGGGATTTTTTTTTTTAGCTTTCACACATTACAGAAAACGGGAACAGCCTCCAGCAGAAAAAACGGGAAAATACTCGCATGCATTTGGAAAAAGTAGGGACGTCATAGATGTATTAAAAAGAGGGAACACCTTTCATTCATTACAGAAAACGGAAATGAAGTCTTGCTTCAGGGAACAGAAAACGACAAATACGACGAGAAAATATTATAAAATGCAAGATAAAGAAGAAGCAAACTAAACAGGCTCAACTTTGATGTACGAAAAATAATACTAATAATCTAGCCAATAGAAAACAAGAGAAAATAATATATCAGTGAAAAAACTCAAGCCAAACTATAGCACTTAGAAGGGGTCAGGATAAGGATTTGGGATGGGACTGGAGGAAAGAAATGGTGCCCAACCACTTGTGGACGGTCGGGGATTGAACGCCGACCTGCATGAAGCGAGACCGTCGCTCTACCGTCCAGCTCAAGTGGTTGGGAAGATAGAGAGAGAAGTACAAACATAAAAATTTGAAAAACATTCATGTAACACAATCGCTTAAGGCAGAGTGGAAACCAAATACAGCTCAAAGAGATCAATTATGTGAGTGTATTGAAGAGTGTGTTTGCACTGGTTGATCCTCCTCTACACACGGCAGCAAGGGGGGGGGGGGGTGTAATACACTCGTGTCTTTGATGTCTGTCTGTCTGTGTGTCTGTCCGTTGAGTGCTTGAGTTCACTCTACACGGAGCTGTCACTCAAGAGTGACAGAGTGTAGCGTCCCTGGTCGCCTATGACGGCATATATGAGCATAAAATACATATTTAATGATCAAAATTGGAAATCGCCATTTCCTCACTACTCTCTCTCTCTCTCTCTCACTTTCTCTCTCTTTCTCTCTCTCTTTCTCTCTCTCTCTCTCTCTTGACCTGAAAACCACAATTTAACTTTAAAACACATCTTGACCTGAAAAAATAACATCACCTAAAAACGGCAAATTACTCCAAAACAATAGCCTAACCACCGACTATAACTTGACCTGAAACTAAAACTTGACCTTGAACAACAAATAAGCTCGAAACCCCAACATTACCTGAAACCCCAACTTGACCTGAGACCACTAGCACCATATTACCTGAAAGAAACCACTTTCACGAAACCACGAAAAAGAAAAATACCCAGGAAGTACCTTCAAGCTGTCTAGAAGCTACTTGTTTGACAAGTCTCCAGCCTTCAGGTCCCATCAACAAGTCTTGCTTAAGCTGAGACAAAAGACCAAAGCAAAGTTTGAGGGAGTTAACGACCAATTTCTACACCTTTGGAGTCATTAGCAATCATAAGACATTAGCTACAATCACTACACAATGTTATAGAAGGGGGCTGAAGGGGGGCAGGGGGGGCTGAGGGGGGCAGGGGGGGCTGCTGTGGGTGGAGGGCAGAGCTCAGGGGGTGGAGGGGGTCCGTCTGGGTGTAAAGGGTGGCTGAGCATTCTAGTTATTACGAAACTTAGCGCGGAAAAGGGCAAGTTGTGAGGGGAAATTAACTCTTCCCTCGTGTTTAATGTGTCATTGAAACAAGGGGGAACTGGGGCAGGAAGAGGAGGTAGAGGAGGGGGAGAGTAATTGGGAAGGAAGTAATGTGAAGAAGGAGAGGGAGGGAGACGGGAAAGGCAGGTTGTAGGGAAAGTGAAGATGAATGAATGATTGGGGGAAGTGAGGGAGGGAGAGAGAGGGAGGGGAACTGAACTGAAAAGTTGTCTCGTTTAAAACGAATCTAATGGATAATTCTCTTCCAAATCCTACAGTTACCCTTTCCATATTACACTTTCCCTTCCCCTACCACCTCCCCCTCCCATCTTTCCTACGTAGTCACCCCCAACTTGGCACCTTCTTTAGATAATTACTTACTAATCCCCCTCATCTCCCAATCCTCCTCCAATCTCCCCTCCCTCTTTTTCTCCAATATCCCCCCTTCCATCCTCTTTCGCGCCTCTTGTTTTAATCCTTATCCTTTTTCTTCCTTCTCCGGTTCCTCATTACTCCCCTTTTTCGCTTCTCTTTCCTCTCTTTCACTCCCGCTCGGGATAGGAAGCCGCCCACCACCCTAGGGGTCAGCAAGCCGCCCACGCCCCAACACAGTGAGAGAACCTGGATAAAGTTTTGTAAGGAACTTAATGCAATTCCAGTCACGGCGGAGCTGGTCTGTCTTGTGGCCAAGTCAGCAATTATATAAATCCTGGGAGGGGGTGGAGAGGGGGGGGGGGGGGGAGGGGGGGGGGGGAGAGGGGGGGGGGGAGGGGGGGGGAGGGGGATGGGGGGAGGGGGGGAGGTGGGGGGGGAGGGGTACAACTGGGTGGGGTCTGGAGGTACAATTGGGTGCGGTCTGGGTACAAAAAACAATCACTTAATACCCAGGACCAAAAATTGTATGCCATTGTATTATTGCTGTTGAACGACCTCTTCAGGTCTTCAATATTTCGAAACATATTAACATATTTGATATAATTTCCGTTATACTTTTTAAAATATTATATTTTATACATTTGCATAATTTCTTAATATTATTATTACAAGTAATTATTTATATTAACAATGTATTTTAATTAAAGAACTACAATATCGTAACAGGGAGAAAGGTATACCGGATATACTGGGTATAATGAGTAAATATATCATGATGTATATGATGTTATATGATAAGACCCATTGCACGAAGCGAACTCGCCGCTTCGTGCCGAGTTCGATCCCCCGATGATGCAAGTGGTCCGGTACCGCTCCTTCAGTCCCTCCTCAAACTCTTACCTTATATCCTCATATCCCTTTTTAGCACTACATACATCATACTGGTCTAGCTCTTTCTCCTCATCATTACCTCATTCTCTCTCTCTCTCTCTCTCTCTCTCTCTCTCTCTCTCTCTCTCTCTCTCTCCTTAACACATCGCCAATTCCTTTCAAGTACACATAACGTTGAACATAAGTAAACCAATTAAAAAAATGTGACACAAGTATACCAATTAAAAAAATGTAACATAATTCAATCATTTAATTTTTCAAACTTCCCAGAATGCAATAAGAGCTTTTAACGCTATTTAACATTTTTAAGTTACTCGAAACTCATATATTCAGAGGAACGTCAGCTCCCCTCCCCCCCCAAAAAAAAAAATTATTTTGAGTTCACTTATAATGTCATAAAAGTAATGATAATGTCAACAAACTCTGTTAAAAATAATAGATATAATTACTTCCTGATCCTACCACTAGAGGGCAAACATAAATATATATATGTCAACAAATATATATATATTTAAATAAGGCTTAGTTACACGAATACGATTAATTAGTTGTAAAAACGGGCATCAGAGGAAAAAAAGAACTTACCAACTGATGCCTCTGTTCACCTAGCAGCAAATAGGTACCCGGGAGTGTGTCAGCTTGTTGTGTGTTGCCTCCTGTGGAAAGCCAAAGATAAATCTAACAGGCTTCCTGTCCCCGCCAACGGAAATCCATACAGAGATGTTGGTTAAAAAAAATATACACGTCCACCAGGGGTGATAAATTGACCAATTTTGACAATTAATTATCCCTTTGTAAACATAAAATGAATGTTGGAAATTTCATTTCAATTCAGAAGCAACGTCCAGGAAGCCAGGGAACCGCCTCACCTGTCAAGCCAGAGAAGCACACCGCATTTCCTCTCTTCTCACAAGAATTATAAGACATTCCTTAATTTACTTGACCGGAAGAAACCCCCAATAATATTTATGGCTAAGAGAAAAGAGAAAATATAACATAGACTCGCGATCTCCAGAACGGGAGAGAGAGAGACAAGTCTCTATTGTTTATATCCTCCAGTGGGACGATGGTGAAACACCTGGGATTACATAGATACTCGCTCTCTCTGTCTCTCCCTCCCTCTCTCTCCCTCCCTCCCTCTCTCTCCTCTGCAAGTGACCATTGTCTCAATTGGGCACTTTATGGCGCCATTTGGGGAAGTGGCTCCAGGGATAAACAAGAAGAAGCATCTTCACTACATCATGTTCATAACACTAGCGGTCCCCCGAGTACATCCGTTCCGGGACCTGATTAACAGCGGCCGCCGCTGCTGCTGCTGCTGTTGCCTGAAGGGACAAAAATGTTAACAGTGATTCCAGTTTGGTGCTGGCCAGAGGGGGTTGGGTTGGGTGGTGGTGGTGCCCAGTCGCTTCTACACAGGCCAGTTTATGAGTTTCATTGCAAGGATTCCAGATGGAGACTTCCTGGAAAATTTCAGACGATATTTGTTTTCATTTTAAGGTCAGGAAGATATATATATATATATATATATATATATATATATATATATATATATATATATATATATATATATATATATATATATATATATATATTGCAAACTTTCAGGATTACATTTCATGGTTATGTTCAGGTCAGATTATTTACGAAATATCAGGTTAGACGTTTTCTGAAAATTCCAGGTCAGATTTTTTGTGCTAACTCTCAAACCAAAATTTCCTTCTAATTTACAGATGACAATTTTCGAAAATTTCAAAGCAAAATTTCCTGAATTCTTTAAATAGATTTATCGTCAAGCTTTCACGAAGAAATTTGGAAGAACCATCACTGAAAATTTCCCTTCAAACATTCACAAGAGAATTCTTGAATCCTAGTAAAAGCCATCTAGTAAATGGGTATCCGGGAGCTACTCAACTGTTGTGGGTACCCTGCTGCATGGGGGGCATCATGTAGAAGGTCCGTTCTTCAGCCAATCCTCTTGAGTTGGCCCAACGCACAGAAAACGGTGTTCTAAAATCATCCGAACCTAACCTAACCGCGAAGGTTTGCGAGCCGCTATGACTTATCGTACACAATATGAGGGTATACCCGGCGGCGTCCGGGTCTATCTGGGGCCTTAGTCTTCCCCCACGAACACTCCCTTCCCCCATCTCCTTCTCTCCCTCCTCTCACTCACTCACTCTCCCATAAACTCACCCATAAAATAACTATTGATTCTGTAAAGTTCAATAAGTCTAACTCTTGCAGACGTCTCTTCTCCAACCTTGCACAGACAGACAGACTAACACCCATTCTCCTTCACATAGATAATTTTTTTTCCGTTTTGAAATTTTGACGTCAAAATGTGATTTATTATTTGAGAAGACAGGCAAGAACTACGAGTAGTGACACGCTCTCCCCAACACACCCTCCTCCAACACACCCTCCTCCAACACTCTCCCCCAACACACCCTCCTCCCCCAACACACCCGCCACCCGAGACAGCCAAAGGCCGTAACTCCATGTACTAATAGCCTTATGCTTATTATAAACATTTTTCCCCCATTAATCTTATCATCAAATGTTCCCTTCCTCAAGCATAAATGATAAACCACAATTTTTCTTCTACCACGAGGGAAGCTTACTGCACCAAAAACCTCCGTAATCATAAAAATTCTTTTCTGGTTTTAAGTTTAACCAACTAAGTAAATTCATATATATAAATATATATGTTTAAATCTGATCTGAAATGCTTTTAGTTCTCTCCCTCTTTCTCTCTCTCTCTCTCTCTCTCTCTCTCTCTCTCTCTCTCTCTCTCTCTCTCTCTCTCTCTCTCTCTCTCTCTCTCTCTCTCTCTCTCTTCTCTCTCACATCAGAAGATGAGGAGACGACGACGTTTCGGTCCGTCCTGGACCATTACCAAGTCTTATGACAGAAAGAGAATGGAAGAGACAAATGAATATATGAGAAGCAATAGAATCATTTATCATTTGAAAGGGAAAAGTAAGATGACGATAAGAATACGAGGAAGATAAGAATAAGACGAAGGTTATGTTCTTCACTTCTGAAGTTGAAAAACTAACTCTCCAAATTTCATTTTACAATTATAATTGCAATTAGTTCGTCCGTCAATTACAACTGAACAAAATAGTTAATGAATGTCATGATTTTTGTCATGAATGTCATGAAGGATAATTAATCTGTCGGAACAGATGCAAAGGCGCCGCGATTACATTACGTTCGTCCGTAAAATTACAATTTACAATTAGTTCGTCCGTCACCCCAAACAATGCCGAAACCCCCCCCTCAAATAAACACATAAAAACGGGGAGAAGATGTTAATCCAGCAATTAACACCTGTAAAAGATATGAGACAGACTAAAAGTTGGGCCATGTAAAGGAATAGTATCCACCCACTTGAACAACAGGGGATCGAACGCCGACCCTGCAAATCCTCCTTTTCTGTCTAAATCTATCTTTCTACTCTTGCTCTCTGATCCTCCTCTCCCCGCTTCTCTTCTCACTCTTTTCTCTCGTTATTCTACCACATTTCCCTCTCCTTCTCTCAGTCTGTCCATCTCTCTCTCTCTCTCTCTCTCTCTCTCTCTCTCTCTCTCTCTCTCTCTCTCTCTCTCTCTCTCTCTCTCTCTCTCTCTCTCTCTCTCTTTCTCCCCTTCTCTACCAAGAGGTGTGGAAGAGGTTCTTATCCCCACTCCAGGAGAGGAGGACAGAGGGGAGACCAGAGGGGAGACCAGAGGGGGAGACCAGAGGGGAGACCAGAGGGGGAGACCAGAGGGGAGACCAGAGGGGGAGACCAGAGGGGAGACCAGAGGGGGAGACCAGAGGGGGAGACCAGAGGGGGAGACCAGAGGGGGAGACCAGAGGGGAGACCAGAGGGGGAGACCAGAGGGGAGGCCAGAGGGGGAGACCAGAGGGGAGACCAGAGGGGGAGACCAGAGGGGAGGCCAGAGGGGAGACCAGAGGGGAGACCAGAGGGGGAGACAGAGAGGAGTGATGAGAGGTAATTACAATGTCAACAAGACACACTGCCCTTGGCTCCTTCAACCACACACACGTCTTGCTCTCTCTACCTCTGCCACTACCCTGCCACCACCCTGCCACCATCTTACCAGTCCTCTGCCACCATCCTGCCACCATCTTACCAGGCCTCTGCCACCACCCTGCCACCATCTTACCAGTCCTCTTACCAGGCCTCTGCCACCATCTTACCAGGCCTCTGCCACCACCCTGCCAACACTACCACCACCCTGCCAACACTACCACCACCATGCCACCATCTTGCCAATATGTTCTGCTAAACACTCACTGGAAATAATAGATCCACCAGCACTTACACGTCCTCACTGTGAATGATGCATGAGCAATGTCTCATTCATCTGTTTCACATTGGTGCATTAATGCAACATTCATAGCGGCCATGTATCGCATGTTCATTACTAATATCAAAATAAAAATACAATTAAATACAATCCACTCAACATACGAAAGAAAATGGGAAATGGAACGCTTCAGATATTGGAGAAGTCACCCAAATTTTGTATAGTCCTGTGGTGCAGTGGTCTACGTTCTCGACTCACACTCGAGAATCCTGGGTTCGATCCCTAGACGGGACATATATGGTTGTAAAGGTATCTTTTCGCCTAAAGTCTCAGTTCACCTTAGCAGTAAATAGGTACCCGAGAGTTAGAGAACTGTTGTGGGTTGCATCATGAGGAAAGATGATATAGGCCTAAGGGGGGACCTTTCACCTGGTGTCTCTGTTCACCTTGCAATAGACAACTGTGTCCCCATATTCCCAGGCCAATAGGTGACCTAGGGAGGAGGGACCTCAGAATAGGGCTTAGTGCGGGCTTCCTGTCCCCAACAAAGGATGTTATAATATAATTGGACCTTGTATCCTGGAGGGACAATTCGCCTCCAGAACTCAGGGGGGACTCAGATAGTTAATTTCATAAACACATAAAAATATTTAATAGTCTCTAAATTGACTGAGAACACGAACCCCATTTTACAGGAAGACTTGAAAGGTAAGGTCAGGAATCATTGCACTAAGCAACCAGCGACTGGAAAGGCTAAAGCTCGACCCTGTAGGCACAAATAGGTGAGTACACACACACACACACACACACACACACACACACACACACACACACACACACACACACACACACACACACACACACATACACACACACACACACACACACACACACACACACACACACACACACACACACACACGCACACACACACGCACATACAGACACACACACAGACACACACACACACACACACACACACACACACACACACAGGTCAAGCGGGATGGTAAGACAACAGAATGAAGCTGGAGGAGAGGGACTGGACGAGTCATTCATGGAGATGATTGCTAAGGCATGGAAGGAAGTCAGTGGGGAATTGAAGGACCTGAGGGAAACTATATGTAAGCTGCAGATAGAACTAAGTGCAGCACAAGAGGAGATAAAAAGCCTAAAAACAGGCCCTCCTCAGACTCTGGCCCAGGGGACCAACCCCCAGGTGCCAGGAGATGTAGCTATGGCAGGGACCCCTACAATTGGCCCAACCTTTGCTGAAATGCTCAAGAGCCCAGGAGCAATGTCCACAGTCAAGGATGTTGTAATGAAAGCAGTAACCTCACAGGAGGCAGCTAGATGCACAAGCCAGCTAATGGAAAGGAAAAGAGCTGTAGTAGTGGTAGGTGTGAAGGAACAAGAGGGCTCCACAAGGGAGGAAACGAGGACTAAAGACAAAGCTGCAGTGGCAGGGATATTAAAGGAGATAGGAATGGAAGGGGCTGAATGAGACATAGAACAGTTTTTCCGGATTGGCCAGTACAACAGAGACAAAAAAAGATTGATCAAGGTAGTATTCAAGAGCGAGGACATCAAAGAGGACATTCTAGTAAGGAAGAACAAACTGAGGCATGCAAGGAACTACAAAGAGGTATATGTTCAGAGGGACATGACCAGAGACGAGATAGTAAGGGCAGCAGATGCAAGGAAAAGGCGCAAGGAGAGGGAAGAGAGCCAGGGAACCTCAGCCTCCAACCCAGCAATCCCAGAGGGGAGTGGGGAACCCCAATCCAGCAACCCCGGAACCCCAGGGGGGAATGCAACACCCCAGTCCACCACCCAATAGGGCCCTCTCTACCCCCCAGCACAAACCCTTCCTTGCCCCTGCATAATGCCCATCATGAAACCCAAATCCTCCCCCTCCCCTTACCCCAAGTAGCCCCTGCTTTCCCAACCCCTGGTCTTCTCCCTGCCCCAAGCAGGCCTGAGCAAGACCAAAGCCCTCTATCCCCCACTCCACCTCCCTCCAAACCCCTGTCAACTACACCGCAGGAGGGCGTGCCCTCTCCCCAAGCAATCCCTGCTCCCTCACCCCCAGGACTTCTTCCTGACCCAAGCAGGCCTGAGGAAGACCTAAGCCCTCCACCCCCCACCCCACCTCCCCCTGAACCCCTGGCAACTACCTCACAGGAGGAGGAGCCTACCCAAGTAGCAAGGACCATAGAACAACCTCCTACACTTGTAGGGAGTGTGGGTGAAATTGGATATAAGAAAGTGAGCTTCAAGGTAATGTACTCAAACATTGATGGGATTACCAATAAAGCAAGTGAACTGGCAGAAAGGGTGCAAGAAGAAAACCCTGATGTAATAGGACTAACAGAAACAAAATTGTCAGGAGTCATAACAGATGCTGTGTTTCCAAAGGACTACTATATAGTAAGGAAAGAGAGGGAAGGGAGAGGAGGTGGAGGAGTGGCCCTGCTGATAAGGAAGGACTGGAGTTTTGATGAGATGGAAATTCCGGGCTGTGACGGATTCAGAGATTACATAACAGGAACTATAACAATGGGTGGACCTAAGATAATAGTGACAGTCATTTACAACCCTCCCCTAAATGACAGAAGACCTAGACAGGAGTTTGATAGGAACAACATGGCAACTATTAATATAATAGAGAGAGCAGCTTCAGTTGCCTGCAGGAATGGCTCAAGACTCTTAATCATGGGTGATTTCAACCATGGAAAGATAGACTGGGAGAATGGGGACCCACATGGTGGTGCAGATACGTGGCGAGCTAAACTCTTGGAAGTGGCAACAAGGAATTTTCTGAGCCAGCATGTCAAGGAACCCACAAGAATGAGAGGCAATGATGAACCAGCTAGACTCGACTTAATATTCACCCTAAATGAGTCAGAAATAAGGGAAGTCAAAGTTGAAGCCCCCATAGGAATGAGTGACCACAGTGTACTGACCTTTGAGTACTTGGTGGAGGTAGGGATAACCTATCCAAGGATGGGAGTGGAGGGGAAAAGACTGAATTACCGAAGAGGAAAATATGACGAGATGAGGAACTTCCTAATGGGAATACCATGGGAAACAGAACTTAGAGACAAGAATGTGCAGGTCATGATGGATATTGTCACCCAAAAGTG
This sequence comes from Procambarus clarkii, assembly GCF_040958095.1. Taxonomy (NCBI): domain Eukaryota; kingdom Metazoa; phylum Arthropoda; class Malacostraca; order Decapoda; family Cambaridae; genus Procambarus; species Procambarus clarkii. The sequence goes on along the minus strand of NC_091166.1, from coordinate 41,408,314 downwards.
CCAGGAAGCTGCAGACAGGTTTATCCCCGTCCAAAAGGAGAAAAACGAAAAACAACAGAAAAACCCATGGTTCAACCAGGAATGTAAGGTAGCGAAACAACTGAGTAAAAGAACATGGAGAAACTACAGAAATAACAGAACACCAGAGAGCAGGGAGAGGTACCAGAGGGCCAGAAATGAGTACATCAGAGTGAGGAGGGAAGCAGAGAGACAGTTTGAAAATGACATCGCGAGTAAAGCCAAGACCCAACCAAAGCTGCTCCACAGCCATATCAGGAGGAAAACAGCAGTGAAGGAACAAGTGATGAAGCTGCGGAAAGGGGAGAACAGATACACAGAGAATGACAAGGAGGTGTGTGAAGAACTCAACAAGAGATTCCAGGAGGTCTTCACAATAGAACAAGGAGAAGCCCCTGCACTAAATGAGGAGGCGGCAACCTTGGAAACCTTGGAGGAATTTGACCTCACCAGTGATGAGGTCAAAAGGTGTCTGCTGGAGCTAGATGTGACAAAGGCTGTTGGGCCTGATAGAATCTCACCATGGATACTAAAGGAAGGTGCAGAAGCACTAAGTGTGCCACTCTCTATGGTGTATAACAGGTCACTGGAAACAGGAGACTTACCAGAAAGTTGGAAGACAGCTAACGTGGTCCCAATATACAAAAAGGGTGACAGGCAAGAGGCACTGAATTACAGGCCAGTTTCCTTAACTTGTATACCATGCAAGGTGCTGGAGAAGATCGTGAGGAAAAGGCTCGTAGAGCATCTGGAGGGAAATAACTTTGTAACGCACCACCAACATGGGTTCAGAGATGGTAAATCGTGCCTCACAGGGTTAATAGAATTTTATGACCAGGCAACGAAAATTAGGCAGGAAAGAGAAGGGTGGGCCGACTGCATTTTCCTTGATTGCCAAAAAAGCCTTCGACACAGTACCCCATAAAAGGCTGTTAAAAAAGTTGGAGCAACAGGCAGGAGTAAAAGGGAAGGTGCTCCAGTGGATAAGGGAGTACTTAAGCAACAGGAAACAGCGAGTAACGGTGAGGGGGAAGACATCAGAGTGGCGAGATGTCACCAGCGGAGTCCCACAGGGCTCAGTACTTGGACCCATCCTGTTTCTAATATATGTGAACGATCTTCCAGAGGGTATAGACTCATTCCTCTCGATGTTTGCTGATGATGCAAAAATTATGAGAAGAATCAAGACGGATGAAGATAGGCAGAGACTACAGGATGACCTGGATAAACTGGAGGAATGGTCTAGAAAATGGCTGCTGAAGTTCAACTCTGGAAAGTGTAAGGTGATGAAATTAGGCGAAGGGAGCAGGAGGCTGAACACAAGGTATCATCTGGGAGGGGAAATCCTGCAAGAATCAAATAGAGAGAAGGATCTGGGGGTTGATATCACACCGAACCTGTCCCCAGAGGCCCACATCAAAAGAATATCATCAGCGGCATATGCTAGACTGGCCAACATAAGAACTGCCTTCAGAAACTTGTGTAAGGAATCTTTCAGAACCCTGTATACCACTTATGTAAGACCAATCCTGGAGTATGCAGCTCCAGCCTGGAGTCCATACCTAGTTAAACACCAGACAAAGTTAGAGAAGATTCAGCGGTATGCCACCAGGCTCGTCCCGGAACTGAGAGGATTGAGCTACGAGGAAAGGCTAAAGGAGCTGAACCTCACATCCCTGGAAAACAGAAGAGTAAGGGGAGACATGATAACCACCTACAAAATTCTCAGGGGAATTGACAGGGTGGACAAAGACAAACTCTTCAGCACGGGTGGGACACGAACAAGGGGACACAGGTGGAAACTTAGTACCCAGATGAGCCACAGAGACGTTAGAAAGAATTTTTTCAGTGTCAGAGTAGTTAATAAATGGAATGCACTAGGAAGTGATGTGGTGGAGGCTGACTCCATACACAGTTTCAAATGTAGGTATGATAGAGCCCAGTAGGCTCAGGAATCTGTACACCAGTTGATTGACAGTTGAGAGGCGGGACCAAAGAGCCAAAGCTCAACCCCCGCAAGCACAATTAGGTGAGTACAATTAGGTGAGTACACACACACACACACACATACATACACACACACACACACACACACACACACACACACACACACACATACACACACACACACACACACACACATACACACACACACACACACACACACACACACACACACACACACACACACACACACACACACACACACACACACACACACACACACACACACACAGTTAAATTAACAGGAATCTGACTGTCATAATGAAAAAAAACAACAGGTGGAGACATATAGACAATAGCCGCGACAATTTACAACCCCCCCCCCCCCAACCAAACAACAGAAGAGCTACAACAAATACAACAATTGGCTAAAGACAATTAAAAAAAACAGGAGCCACAGTGGCAAGGGAAACAAGAGCTAAAATTCTAATCCTGGGAGACTTTAACCACAGGGGAAATAGACTGGATAAATCGGAACCACAGACAGAGAAAACATGGAAAACAAACCTGGTAGACAAACTCTTTTTAAAGCAGAATATTACAGAGCCAACAAGAGTTAGGGAACTCTTGTTGACGAACTCTTAGCAACGTCAGACTGGAATGTGGCACGGGAAAAAGTAAAGAGTATGATATGTCTATAAAAGTTAGTGTACTGCACTGTCATGCTTGAATACCTAGTGGAGCTGAAAGAGTTGGTTACATAAAGAAACCTATTGAAGAAAGTGAGATATTATAGGCTTAGGAACTCCAGTAAGACGATAGACTTTCTGCATGAAATCAAATGGGAGAGAAAAATGGAAGGGAAGACAACGAATGAGATGATGGAATTCATTGCTCAGAAACGTGTTGATGAAATGGAACAGTTCATACCACTTTAGAGGAAAACAAAAAGGTAAAGTAAACCCCTTGTTCAACAGGCAATGAACAGAAGCTAAAGAAAATGACAAACAAAAACTGGAAAAAAGTTCAGAGCAGAATGAACAGAGGACAAAAGAGAGGTACAAAAATAAAAACTAGAAATAAATACACTCCCAGTTAGAATAGACACAAAGAGACACTTTGAAAACGACATCTGCAGCCAAAGGTAAGAACGAACAGCAGCTGTTCCTAACTGACGTGAACGACCTGCCCGAGGGAATGAGCTCAGACATGTCAATGTTTACAGGTGATGCAACGGAACGTGAGAACAGACGAGGAATGAGTCTAGGAATATTAGGAAATATTCCCACCCTAAGACAACTAGCATATCAAAGTTAAGGGAAGAAGTTGTGGAAGCCACCTCCATCCACAACTTTAAGGCCAGATTCGACAGAGAATTGGAACTTCGAAATAATTTAATTGTAAAACAATAGGTATACAACAAGGCTGATAGGCGGGGGACCAAGAGCTTGACCTCTCTCCCCCCATGGACACTGACAGGTAAGTCCACACACACACACACACACACACACACACACACACACACACACACACACACACACACACACACACACACACACACACACACACACACACACACACACTCACACACACACACACACACACTCACAGGAACCTGGACACCTGTTGATTGACGGTTGAGAGGCGGGACCAAAGAGCCAGAGCTCAACCCCCGCAAGCACAACTAGGTGAGTACACACACACACACACACACACACACACACACACACACACACACACACACACACACACACACACACACACACACACACACAGACACACACACACACACACACACACACACACACACACACACACACACACTCTCCACCAGATCCCTTAGTAAAGGGAATCTTTTTTCCACATTTTCTCTGACAATTGGCGTGTTCCCTAATTTGGCCAAACGATTCATTATTGTGTAATTGATTATCCGCTAATTGGACGAAGTCTGCATAGTTGTGCTGTTAGTGCTGATACTATGGGGATGGGAGAGAGAGAGAGAGAGAGAGAGAGAGAGAGAGAGAGAGAGAGAGAGAGAGAGAGAGAGAGAGAGAGAGAGAGAGAGAGAGAGAGAGAGAGAGAGAGAGAGAGAAAGAGAGGGAAAATAATAATCTGTTCCGTCTTCCTTTTTAATTCCGTCTTTCTCCTCCTATTACTTATTTCCATCCTTTCTTCCACGTCTCTCTAACCCTACTCACTTTTCCTTTTTACTGTTCAGTCTATTCCCATCTTCTCTTTATCCTTTTCTCACGCTTTTACCCTCCCTCTTGTCTCCTCTCTCTCTCTCTCTCTCTCTCTCTCTCTCTCTCTCTCTCTCTCTCTCTCTCTCTCTCTCTCTCTCTCCTCCCTTCTCCTACCCTACTCAGTCGCCATGACAACAGTCTCACGTGCCCTTTTTGCCAGTTTGTCAAGTATAAGAATAGAATCTGTTTCACATATTCTCAACATATTGGTTGTTAATAGAATTTTAATACATATTTTATTATACAAACACAGTTAAACCTCTCAGACAGAATTAGCGTCTATATATTATTTTGATTGTGAAAATAGCATTTAAGCGTCGAGCGTTGTATAGGACTTAGTGGTAGTAATTGTATAGGACTTAGTGGTAGTTATTGTATAGGACTTAGCGGTAGTTATTGTACGCATGCGAGCAGAGGTTTCCTTTAAAGGTGGTGTGTGAGAGAGGGGGGTCCTGTTGAATAGGTCTGAGAGAGAGAGGTCCCGTTGAGCAGATATAGGAACGGGGTTCCACATTCAGCAGGTGTGGAGGTGGAACCCCCGTGAACAGGTCTGGGAAAACTCCCATAAAGCAAGTGTGTGAGAGGGAGAGGGAAGGAGGGGGGGGGGGGAGAATGGGAGGGTCCTATTAAGCAAGTCTGAGAGAAGTCTCCATAGGAGGATTGAGAGAGACACCCCCCTCCCCCTCCTTCGAATAAGCCGGAGAGACTCTAAATACGCTTGAAACACCTTTAACAGATGACCTTTGCATCAACAAGATCATTACCATCAAGGTTAAGCTAATGCTGAATCGCCTTGTTAAGTGGCTTTACGAGAGAGAGAGAGAGAGAGAGAGAGAGAGAGAGAGAGAGAGAGAGAGAGAGAGAGAGAGAGAGAGAGAGAGAGAGAGAGAGAGAGAGAGAGAGAGAGAGAGAGAGAAGTGATTAGTGAGAAACGAGAATCTGTGAATTAGAGGCACATAAAAGGAGGGAAAGGAGGAAGATGGAGAGGAAGGGAGAGGCAGTGAGAGGTGAGAGGGAGACACTAGTGCCTCATCATGTACAACACAAGTACATAACAAAAGCTCATACACCCGTGTAATACGCTGATAGAGGAGTATGGAACTAATTACACCCAAATTACCGTGTAAAGATTAACTAACGTGTTTCAATTAGTCACCCTAATTAATAAGAAAAAGTAACCTTTGAAAGGAAAAAAAAACATGTCCTATGAAATACATGTCCAGCCCAAGAGCAGCCACCAGTGTGAATGTATATCTACAGTATACATACTTACGCAGTATGTATATCGAACGAAGTGTATCGTTGAACTAGCGAGAAATCATTAAAAATATGAAAGGCAATCTGTTTCTCAAAATACAATTTTCACCTGTTATATTTTCCTAACAATCAACTACCTACCCACGCCAACGATGTGGTGGGAGCCATCAGCAGTCTCAACGAGCTTAGTTAACAGCTTAACCAAGTTGCTGCCTTGTTAGGAAGGCTGGTTCATTAGTTACCCTGCAATCTTGCATACATAACAGGGCAACCAAATACAGGCCGTGCTATTGGTGGCTGATCTTGTCTGATCCACCAATCACAGACAGGGCTGAGGACAAGGTCGCTGAGCGCAACCCATCCTCCTGTTTAGATAGTATCTATTGTGACTATCGTCAATCGTCAGAAATCGTACGTTCTTAGCTTTTTAGATAGTAGTATACTGACTAGTAAGGAATTCTTGTAAAATAAATTAAGCTAAAATACAAAGTTAAATGTTCCTAGGCCTAGTATAGTTCATATATGTACTATATTAGGCCTCAGATATCGTGTATTAGGCCTAGGAAGGTTAGGATAGGTTAGTTTGTCAAAGCAACACAAGTAAAAATAAGTTTTCCAATTTGTTCAACTCAATAGTTCAGATTTCTAATTTCTAATTTCGTTGTACGTCGGTATATGTACTATGGTCCTCATCGTTACTATAAGTACTACCAAAATAGGAGACTGTGTTGCTGAAGGTGTGTACTAGAATGTACAGAGGGCCATGAGAGCACGCACACACACACACACACAAGTACTCACTCTCACATATGAATACATGTATACACACACGGCAAGTATACACAAACCCACACTCAAACACATATACATCCCCCCCCCCCCTCGGTCGACATCCAACTTTCCATACATTACCCCCCCCCATCTAACCCCCCCCCATCTAACCCCCCCCCCCATCCAACCCCCCCCCCCCCCCCCCACACCCAAAAAAAATGCTATCCGGCCCCTGCGCATATCAAGACGACTGTAAACAGGGAAATGCACTTGGACAAGGATGAAATATTGTGTGTGGAATGTGTGGAGGCATGAACTAGGAATGGGGTCATCAACGCGGGAACGGGGGGTAAGAGCCTGAATTGGAAATGCTGAGAACTGAGACCTAGTTCGCGTGCGCGCTCACACACAAAGAGTTAACTCACATAGAGAGAGAGAAAGAGAGAGAGAGAGAGAAAGAGAGAGAGAGAGAGAGGGGGGTTATCTTGAGGTTATCTTGAGAGGATTTCGGGGCTTTAGTGCCCCCGCGGCCCGGTCCTCGACCAGGCCTCCACCCCAGGAAGCAGCCCGTGACAGCTGACTAACACCCAGGTACCTATTTTACTGCTAGGTAACAGGGACATAGGGTGAAAGAAACTCTGCCCATTGTTTCTCGCCGGCGCCTGGTATCGAACCCAGGACCACATGATCACAAGTCCAGCGTGCTGTCCGCTCGGCCGACCGGCTGAGAGAGAGAGAGAGAGAGAGAGAGAGAGAGAGAGAGAGAGAGAGAGAGAGAGAGAGAGAGAGAGAGAGAGAGAGAGAGAGAGAGAGAGAGAGAGAGACAGAGAGAGAGCCAGAGAGAGAGAGAGAGATTTCTACATCTATTTCTCTCTCTCACCTATGTCCCTCCTTTACTGTCTTTCACTAATTACTCCTCTTTTCTCTTCCTCCCTCTTCTGTAGCTCCAACTTTGCTTGCAGTTTGCATGAATCAACGACTCCGACAATGGTATTGAATCCCTTTAGAGAGCTTCAACAAGGGTTTCCGATTCTCCTCATATTATATTACGCTTAAAACCCAACCCCATGTTTTGTTTTTCTTCCTTAATTGTTACATTTATATTCCCACTCATTTAGGCATTTATTGTGGGTTTGTTTGTTTACATTTCCCCCCTATCATATGATCCTCATATCAATCATTTTAATTTTATTTTGCAAATTATAATTTGTGTAAAATGTTATTTATTGTATATTTTCTGATTATATAGACACGTCCTCTATTACTGAACTATATTTATAGCATTTTACCTAGCTTGAAGCATTTTATCATATTATTAGTCAGTTTTATACTGTGGTGGCTATTTTATAGTTCATTTGGAACCGTTTTAATTGGCTGGTTTAAATATTTAATCTATCGTGATGAGTTATATTTGTGAAAACTGGTGAAAACGACCCCAAATATAGATAAAAATTTGTTTTTGCTGATGGATATGTTGTTGAGAGGTATGTTGCTGATGAGTATGTTGCTGATGAGTATGTTGCTGATGAGTATGTTGCTGAGGGGTATGTTGTTGATGAGTATGTTGTTGATAGGTCTGTTGCTGATGAGTATGTTGTTGATGAGTATGTTGTTGATAGGTATGATGCTGATGAGTATGTAGCTGAGGGGTATGTTGTTGATAGGTATGTTGCTGAAGAGTATGTTGATGATGAGTATGGTGCTGATGAGTATGTTGTTGATAGGTATGATGCTAATGAGTATGTTGCTGATGAGTATGGTGCTGATGAGTATGTTGTTAATAGGTATGATGCTAATGAGTATGTTGCTGATGAGTATGTAGCTGAGGGGTATGTTGTTGATGAGTATGTTGTTGATAGGTAAGATGCTGATGAGTATGTAGCTGAGGGGTATGTTGTTGATGAGTATGTTGTTGATAGGTATGATGCTGATGAGTATGTTGCTGCAGGGTATGTCGCACATAACACATGAACTAAAGTAAAAACACTACAGGATGTGACCTAAACATTCCCTCGCCACCGTAGACGAGACGAAGATCGTAAACATTATGTTGCAAGTTACTACTCCAGTGTTTACCAACACGCTTTTGTGGAACCACGAAACACACCCAACCACAAAAGTAATCCTTTATCAACACCAGACTTGTATGGTGTTTAAAAAGACTCGATATCGTAAGGAAACGGATATTATACACACACACACACACACACACACACACACACACACACACACACACACACACACACACACACACACACATACACACGTGTATATATATATATATATATATATATATATATATATATATATATATATATATATATATATATATATATATATATATATATATATATGACTAAATCCAAATTCTGCGAATCGTCTGGTCATTCGTCACCAAACAGAACAAATAAATGAGTCTATAATTAATGTACCACCTGAATAAAAATAATGAATGAAAAAATGATGAAAGCTTGGCTTACAGGAGATCAATAATGAATAATGAATGAAGGAAGTATAGCTGCGTCTCACCTTTCAAACTCACCTTATAATGAGAACTTTCTCTCTCTCTCTCTCTGTCTGTCTGTCTGTCTGTCTGTCTGTCTGTCTGTCTGTCTGTCTCTCTCTCTCTCTCTCTCTCTCTCTCTCTCTCTCTCTCTCTCTCTCTCTCTCTCTCCTCCCCTCCCATACGAACACAACTCATTAAAACATTTACTATATATGACACTGACATCAATCTCGAATTAATTGAAACATCAGCCTATAATTTTTCATCTAACGTCTCTGCGAGTCGAGTAATTTGGCCAACTTACATCAGTTGTTATTCATTTATTTGAGTATTTTAATGGAATTTGTGACACTATGCTTGATGTACTTTTGTCGTTATCGAGGTCCTCTTAGCTAAGGGTGACACATCTTGAGGTCTACCTTGTTAAGGGTCAGTTTGAGGACCTAGTGTGAGGACGAGTTGTCCAAAACGCTACATACGTCTGATGTTAATGGAATCAAAACTCCTTTTTTTTTTTAGGGGGGTGGCCGTTCTAGGAGAGAAACATTAGATGGAAATGTGTCACATCCTTCTAATCCGAGTTCCTTAACCCTCGAGCTGCCATGTTGAGACACATCTTTGAAAGAAGGCACTACGGGCTCACCATAGCCCGTGCTACTTGGAACTTTGTTCCAGGTAGCGAATCTTTAACAACAACAACATCTTTGAAAGCTAGTCCCCGCCAGACGAGTTTCAAAAAACTGGAGAAAACTCTTTATAACGAATTGATGCCCGTTTATGAAATTATGAAATTTACAACTCCTGAAGACCCAGAAATATTTAACACGGTTAATCCTGGCTAAGCGAGTCTCTTAAGTTCTCGCAACTTGGCCCTCAGTGGGGGGTGGAAACTTAGCAGGAGCAGCGCGTAAGTTGGATAATGTCGGAACTTGAGTCGAATGCTTAGAAGTAATGCCAGACGTGGTCGCTTGCATAAGAGTTCGCTAGAAATCCAGCCCCGTTGTAGCTAATACTTGTATACAGTGGATGGAGAATACATTTTGTTGGATGTATATTTGATGTTGCATATGTCAGGTCTAGCTTGATGTATTCGAAAAGTCTGTATATATATATATATATATATATATATATATATATATATATATATATATATATATATATATATATATATATATATATATATATATATATATATATTCTGGAAGACGTTTGTTCTCCAGTTGCAGGAGACCAGAGATCTTCCAGATTGTCCGGAGACATCAAGATCATCCTGGAGTAAGAGCGCGTCTGCCTGTTCTCAATGTTGAAAGTTCACACGACCCTCCCCCCCTCCCTCATGGTCGCCATTTAATACCCTCTTCAGATTGTTGAAATCACATCACTTGTGCCCTCCAGCCTTCAGTAATTCTTGCTGGTGTGAAGCGACGTACAAGAAGACATTCTCCTTTCTGCGCCTTTGTCATAAGTGTTTTTAGTATGGAGACTATGCTACGGCTTGTCTTAGTGAAGTGTTCCTTTGCACCACACAACGTTCAAATGTTCTTCTCAAGCATGACGCATTATCAAGACCTTCTTAAGGTCTTGTATGTATTATGAGGGTGAGAGGCCAGCTCCGACCTTCAACACAGACCACGAGTCCTTCCACGAGGCAAGATGCCGGGTCCGTCACCTTGGTCTCTCCGGAATGACTTATGCAGTGAGTCAAGGCTCTCTTGCCACCACTTCTTCCCACCTCTGAGTCTGGAACCGCTCCCCAAGTTTTGGAATCTGTCTTCGATGGCTCACCTTCCTCAACTCAGTGTGATGCTGTGTATCTTCTCTCTCCTTCCATTGTTCCCTGTTCTTTCTTCTTTGCCTTCTCCTGTCTCTCCTAGAATGGTTACAAGTGTTCCTCGACCTCTTCCCTCTATTGTGTGCGATACAAGTCCCTCAGGTCGATCCCTAGTCCATATCCTCCTACTGTACGATACTTATGTATGGCACTGTTCCTTTTCTCAGAGACCCATCCCAAATCCATATCCTGATCCCTTCCGTGTGCAACATAGTCGTGATGGCTTGGTGCTGGGAACCCTTGGACCAATGTCCAAGGGTTCCCAGTCAATCCTGACCGCTCGAAATTTCCCTCTGTGACCGAGATGATGATGGCTATTATACAATTCATTGTGTAATGACTGCTTCCAGCTTCACTCCATCTTCTGACCTGAAACGTAAAGCTTGATCCCTGCTCCCTCTTTGTCCCCAAAAGGTCAGAAAGCGTCGGTCCCTGAACACGCTCATACGCCACGACCTCGGCCATGTGTCAGGCTGCGACTGTCATGTGTTCTGCCACCATCTCCACTCCTCTCTCTACTTTTCCTCAGAACCCTCTGTTATTTCTGTCGTTTTTGATCCCCTCTTGTCCAGGTGCAGTAAGCCACCACGTTCTCCATCGCCAGACTCAGCCTGTGATCTCTACCTAACTGCCCTTTACAAACCCATTCCTCTTTATCCCTGCCCTCTAACCCTGATTTCCCTAACCTTGTTCTTGCCCAACTGTAGAATCTTGCCTGTGTAATGTTCTGTTTCCAAAATGTCATTTTTTACTTGAATATGCCCCGATTTAATGGTAATATTAATGGATTTCTTATTTTAATGATCAGGTTTTGGTGTTTCACGTGTCTCCAGAAACTGATGCTTGGAGCTCGTGCTGGATAGTTTGGGGGTTATTCCTTTGGGGGTCATTCCCTTCACCTTCTCTCGGTGCTTGTAGCTCTACTGCTCTTTTACAATCTGGAATGATGCTCCCGTTCTTGTGTTCAAACATCCATTACACTGCCACTTGAATATTCGTGAATATGTTGTATACCGTCTGTTCTTTTTATCTTCCACCACTTCTTCCGAACTCTCTTAAGTGTTCATTATTCTGTTTGCAAAACCCTGTGTTCCTTTTAGGGGATTTTTAACTGTCGACATGTTCCCTCTGGGGGCGAAATTCGTATTAGTAACGAGGGTCATCTTTCGGAGGGTTCTGTCGTCTGGTTAACCTTGTCTGCTTTGAATTCCAGCGAGCAGACTCATGTCGACTACGAGCACTAGCACTCTTCCCAGTATTGATTTTTCCTCTCTATTCCTCTGTTTACCTTGACCTAACGTGGCGGATCTTTGATGACCTCTGTAACTGTGTCTATTTTCCCGGCCTCCAAGCGCACTTTTCTATCTGCCTCTCTCTCTTTTTTCTCTCTCTCTCTCTCTTCCCCCGAGAAGATTTGATAAGACAGACTAGAATCTTTTCTGTGTCATTACTGTTCTTTCCTGCTCCTCCTTTCACTCCCTCCTTTATCACCTTATCTTACTAGATGTTCTCCGCTGCTCTATTCCAGACTACGCCTCCTGAGGCGAATGGAATGGTTTCTTCGAAGGAATTCCGACTGTGTTTGGACTCTTTGCTGGATGTGTCGAGCCTGGAGAGAAAAAAACACGGGCATCGGTAGACATCAGTTATATATTTTGTTTCGAAAGGGGGCAGTGCGGAGAACCATAGGACCATATGTCTGGCTAAGAAAGACTGTTGGAGGTCTTACGTCTTAACTATTCATCTCAACTCTCCTCTCAACCAACCCAATGTCTGGGAGAAGATCTGTAGGGTAGCGGGATAAATTTGCTCCTGCTGTAGTGCCTGTCTTTCATATCCATGGGTTGGATATGAAGGGCAGGATATTACTGATCCTGTGTTGGTCGGGAATGGGCCGGGTTCGTGTTCTTCTCAGCTGTTACCACCAGTTCTTATCTATATCCCACCTCTCTTACTTATAAGTACCCATGCTGAGTCTTATCCATTGGACATTTACACTCACCTTCAGCTCCCCTACAGTGATCTCGTCATTGTTTCTGAGCTCCAGTACTCCTTGTCTCTCTGTACTTGGAAAGTCGTCAAAGCCTCTCCACTTTTCAATTTGGTTTCCGTAAGTGTCGCGTCATGATTCAGATCCAAGAGTGGATTTTGGAGGTTTACATCCATTCTGCTTTTCCCCAAGAACACCCCTGTTAGAGCCGCCATTCTTTTAGTCCTGAAAAACGTATATGACACTACCTGGAGATATAATCTTTTAGCCCAACTGATTCTTTTTGTCCGTCGTGGTATTCTCCAGCTATTCCTTCAGGGGTGGAGACTAGCATTTCCAGGAGAGAACTTTATGGAGTTTAATTTGCCTTTTGCCAGCTACTTTTCAGGGATTAACATTTCTTCGTTATTGTAGCTGACTCTTGCTGTCCCATCGTGGCTTGGGAGTTTTGTAACCTTTCTGTGGTGGTTGAAATCAAATGCCGGCTGTTTCTGATCTTCAACAGGGTCAAGACAATTGAATTATGCTTGGTACTTAGCCACACTAAGTTGTTACTAACAACTTAGTAAATTCTAACAGCTTACTAGCACACTAATGTGGTCTATAGCCACAGTAGCGTTACCTCGAATGAACTTACACTGCCACTAAGGTGGCCATACATTCCTGTGATATTTTCCATAAAAGGTGTTTCTTATCTGGATTTCTACCCAGTTATTAATTGCGCAATTCATATCTGTTGGCAAGGTTGATAGTCCGCCGTTATGGTAAACGAACTATACGTGCTTTTAAATATGGTCTATCCTCACGGCTTTCAAGCTACCCCCAAAACAGGCAGAGGGAAATGGCTGTGACTAAGCAGCATATCGGACACGCGCTTTTAACTCGCAGTTTTGCGCGTACTAATGGAATGTTCTGATTTTCCGGAATGATTAAAGATCTTGCTTTCCTAATAATGCCTTTCCGGGTAACTTGCTCCTTGATGTAACCCCCCTCGGTGAATCTGATACTTTTGATGTTGACCAGACCACACACTAGAAGTTGAAGGGACGACGACGTTTCGGTCCGTCCTGGACCATTCTGAAGTCGATTGTCAAGTCGATTCAAGTCACAATCGACTTGAGAATGGTCCAGGACGGACCGAAACGTCGTCGTCCCTTCAACTTCTAGTGTGTGGTCTGGTCAACATACTTCAGCCACGTTATTGTGACTCATCGCCTGATAACTTTTGATGCCGTTCACCACGTCTCTTTGTTCTAGAATATATTTATAGTGTCTTTGGAACATCCTGAAGACTCTGACGATGTTACACTGTCTTCCAGCGAGGCGTCTTTATTTGATCATTACTCGCCATAATTAATTGACTCAAATTAAAAAAAGAACCAAACAAACTGAAAAAATGGAACACTTGAACATTTCGATCTCAAACATATGGTAATTCTCGCCATTCTCCTTGGGGATAACTGTAACAATGATAATTAAAATAACTCCATTAAATTTTAAGGGATTTTTAAAACTATAAACGAATGAATGTTATACAAACCAGAGCTAAGAGTATACACACCGGGGAAGCTGGCTACACCTCTGTGTATATTCACCGGGAAGCTGGCTACACTTCTCAGTGAATATCACTCATAAATAAAGTTTAAAAAGACTTCAGGCTGCAGTGAATTATGGGTTGCCAACTCAGCCATTTTTCTTTCTATTTACACCATCCCTACTCCCCCTCCCCCCCATCCCATTCCCCCACCCCACTCCCCACTCCCCTTTTGTCCTCTTCCCCCCCCCCCCTCAACCAGGAATAAAGTTTAGCACGATTATTCTCATACAAATTATGGATAATTAATAGCTAAGGAGAGCAGAGAAGGTGAGTAGGGAGATAAAGGGTTTGGAAGAAGGGAGGGAAGGGAAGAAATGAAGGGAGGGAAGGGATCGAGGGAGAGAAGAGGGCTGGAAGAGATGGAGAAAAGGTGGTGGAGAAGGGAGGGGGGTAGAGAAGAGGATGGGAAGCGGTGGAACGACGGAGGGAAAGAGACGGAGGAAGGAGAGAGAGAGACAGCGAATGAAGAGGAAAGGGAGAGCAGAAGGGTTGGTACAAGGGAGGACAGTCGAGCAAAGGAGACATATACAAAAACGAAAGAAACGGACAGGAGATGAAGGAGGAGAGAAGAAGAGGAACAGAGGGATACAAGGGGAGAGGGGGAGAGTGAAAAGATGGAACAGGGAAGGTGTAACTGGAGGGAGTGATAAAGAGAGCAATGACGGATATTTAGAAAGGAAGACAAAAAAATGAACTGAAGAACAGGCAAGTGACGGAGAGAGAGACAGAGAGAGAGAGAGAGAGAGAGAGAGAGAGAGAGAGAGAGAGAGAGAGAGAGAGAGAGAGAGAGAGAGAGAGAGAGAGAGAGAGAGAGACGGACATACGCCGAGCTCCCGGACATTCGGAGACAGGAAACATCGGGGGTCCCATTAGGGGTCCCTCAGAGGTCCCTACGGCGTCCCTAGTGGCCGCCAGAGGTCCCTAACCGGCCCATGGGTCCATAACCTCCTCAGCCCCTCAACCAGCGACCTATTCATCAAACTTCACCTTGCTCATCAACTCCTATACCTTTATTATATAAGCTTAATAGCAACAGTACTACAAATAATAATAATCTCATAAAGCAATAAATATTAAAATATAATCCCTTTAAGATGAAGCAGTTGATATCATTAATGAGAAGCGAGGCAGACGTCAACAAGGACTCTGTAATACTTGGTGATTGGACAGTTTAAAGTCGTTTGTCATGCTCCGTTAGAGCTGCATTTAGCGTGGCTCAGCTTGAGCCGTCCAGGAACTGGGAACAGCAAGTTTAAACTCAGCTTAACAGCAACAGTCTTGAAACAGTGGATTTATATTGTCTTTTATTGCCCTATACAAAAAATATCAAGGTCTTTATTTTTCTGATCAAGAGTGAATCGTTTCAAGATGGTCTTTCATCTTAAGAGTGTTTCCTCAGCATCATTACTGAAAGTCCTTTTACATAATAGGACCCAAGAGGTATACCAGCCCCCCCCCATTTCTTGGTGTATAAGCGGTGAGTTTACTCTCATCGTAGACTACATTCAGGGCTGAAGTATACCTGTTAGTTGCTCAAGAAGCTTTTGTGGCGGTCTTAATGACCTTCCAGAGGTTGGTAGATTTTAATAACCCTCCAGAGGTTGGTATAGACCTTAATAACCCTCCAGAGGTTGGTATAGACCTTAATAACCCTCCAGAGGTTGGTATAGACCTTAATAACCCTCCAGAGGTTGGTATAGACCTTAATAACCCTCCAGAGGTTGGTATAGACCTTCGACGATTATTAACAGGGGTTGATACGCCTTCATCACTATACCAAATATACTCCTTGAAAACGTAAATCTACAAAGGTGCTCAGATTATTGTATTTCAAATCAAACTAACCTAACCTACCGTAATCTAGCCTGGCCTAACCTATCCTAACCCACCCTAACCTAGCCTGAACCTGAAAAAAATAAGATAAATAAAATATTACGTTTTATGAATGGTGAGTACGAGGTTCGTGACGTCACTATGACGTCATAATACTCATTCCGGTACAGGTTTCAGATCACAACAGCTGACTGTATCATCGCCAGAGCTGCCATTTCGCGCCAGAAAACTCTCCCCTCACCCCCCTCTCAACATTGTTGACTTTCAGCCATTACGGTGACTCCGAACCTCCACTTACGTCACCGTAAGTTACAGAAATAACATCAGCTTCCATTAGTGCTATAATAATGGCAAAATTTATACCCCCTTAAAGTGGCAAAAATGGCAACAAAGATGGGCTAGGTAATGAGATGCCAGTGAGTCATTTCTCTGATCATAAAACAAAAAACGAGAATTAAGGGCTAACACAAATAGCTCCAAGAGGGCCTTGAGAGGTATAATTTAAATTAACGTCTAGATGTCCATAACGCGTCTTCAAGCTCTTGCATTTCATGCAAGAGCTTGCATAACAGATAAATTGGCTCTATAAGGAATATCTTATATATATACACTATTCTTATTTGTCGATAAAGAATATCTTTAGAGAGACAACCTCGATAATTAATATTAGATTTGGTGATTCGACTGAGTTTACATGTGATAAGGACAAGTATATATATATATATATATATATATATATATATATATATATATATATATATATATATATATATATATATATATAACTGAAAACTCACACCCCAGAAGTGACTCGAACCCATACTCCCAGGAGCCACGCAACTGGTATGTACAAGACGCCTTAATCCACTTGACCATCACGACCGGACAATGAGGTGATAGCCGAGGCTATTTGAACCACCCCACCGCCGGCACTCGGATAGTAATCTTGGGCATAGCATTTTACCAAATCACCTCATTCTTTGGGGCACACGTGAGGAACACAAATGCGAACAAGCCTGAATGGTCCCCAGGACAATATGCAACTGAAAACTCACACCCCAGAAGTGACTCGAACCCATACTCCCAGGAGCCACGCAACTGGTATGTACAAGACGCCTTAATCCACTTGACCATCACGACCGGACAATGAGGTGATAGCCAAGGCTATTTGAACCACCCCACCGCCGGCACTCGGATAGTAATCTTGGGCATAGCATTTTACCAAATCACCTCATTCTTTGGGGCACACGTGAGGAACACAAATGCGAACAAGCCTGAATGGTCCCCAGGACAATATGCAACTGAAAACTCACACCCCAGAAGTGACTCGAACCCATACTCCCAGGAGCCACGCAACTGGTATGTACAAGACGCCTTAATCCACTTGACCATCACGACCGGACAATGAGGTGATAGCCGAGGCTATTTGAACCACCCCACCGCCGGCACTCGGATAGTAATCTTGGGCATAGCATTTTACCAAATCACCTCATTCTTTGGGGCACACGTGAGGAACACAAATGCGAACAAGCCTGAATGGTCCCCAGGACAATATGCAACTGAAATCTCACACCCCAGAAGTGACTCGAACCCATACTCCCAGGAGCCACGCAACTGGTATGTACAAGACGCCTTAATCCACTTGACCATCACGACCGGACAATGAGGTGATAGCCGAGGCTATTTGAACCACCCCACCGCCGGCACTCGGATAGTAATCTTGGGCATAGCATTTTACCAAATCACCTCATTCTTTGGGGCACACGTGAGGAACACAAATGCGAACAAGCCTGAATGGTCCCCAGGACAATATGCAACTGAAAACTCACACCCCAGAAGTGACTCGAACCCATACTCCCAGGAGCCACGCAACTGGTATGTACAAGACGCCTTAATCCACTTGACCATCACGACCGGACAATGAGGTGATAGCCGGCGGTGGGGTGGTTCAAATAGCCTCGGCTATCACCTCATTGTCCGGTCGTGATGGTCAAGTGGATTAAGGCGTCTTGTACATACCAGTTGCGTGGCTCCTGGGAGTATGGGTTCGAGTCACTTCTGGGGTGTGAGTTTTCAGTTGCATATTGTCCTGGGGACCATTCAGGCTTGTTCGCATTTGTGTTCCTCACGTGTGCCCCAAAGAATGAGGTGATTTGGTAAAATGCTATGCCCAAGATTACTATCCGAGTGCCGGCGGTGGGGTGGTTCAAATAGCCTCGGCTATCACCTCATTGTCCGGTCGTGATGGTCAAGTGGATTAAGGCGTCTTGTACATACCAGTTGCGTGGCTCCTGGGAGTATGGGTTCGAGTCACTTCTGGGGTGTGAGTTTTCAGTTGCATATTGTCCTGGGGACCATTCAGGCTTGTTCGCATTTGTGTTCCTCACGTGTGCCCCAAAGAATGAGGTGATTTGGTAAAATGCTATGCCCAAGATTACTATCCGAGTGCCGGCGGTGGGGTGGTTCAAATAGCCTCGGCTATCACCTCATTGTCCGGTCGTGATGGTCAAGTGGATTAAGGCGTCTTGTACATACCAGTTGCGTGGCTCCTGGGAGTATGGGTTCGAGTCACTTCTGGGGTGTGAGTTTTCAGTTGCATATTGTCCTGGGGACCATTCAGGCTTGTTCGCATTTGTGTTCCTCACGTGTGCCCCAAAGAATGAGGTGATTTGGTAAAATGCTATGCCCAAGATTACTATCCGAGTGCCGGCGGTGGGGTGGTTCAAATAGCCTCGGCTATCACCTCATTGTCCTGTCGTGATGGTCAAGTGGATTAAGGCGTCTTGTACATACCAGTTGCGTGGCTCCTGGGAGTATGGGTTCGAGTCACTTCTGGGGTGTGAGTTTTCAGTTGCATATTGTCCTGGGGACCATTCAGGCTTGTTCGCATATATATATATATATATTTATATATATATATATATATATATATATATATATATATATATATACATATATATATATTATCTGCCTATATATACATATATATATATATATATAGGCAGATAATGCCTGTTGGTCTGTCCGAGGCCAGAGGCATAGGGCTTGTCTCCCTAAGCTTGACAGGATTAATTGTGATTTCAACGGGAGAGTCATTCGGGGTTCAATAGGTTAAGTTGAGGTTCAAATTAGGTTCAATTAAGGTTGAAATATGTTCAGTGGAGATTCAAATACATTCAGTGGAGGTTCAAATAGGTTCAGTAGAATAGGCTCCACCGCATCGGCTTCACGAAGTCGAGTAAGTGAAATAATCTGCGCTGGGTCCGTAGACTTTAGTATTAGTATAAATTTGAGAGAATTCAAAAAGTGATTTGCAAACGGTATGTGCGGATGACAGATTTGAATTCTAGATGCTTACCTTCTGATCATAGGTAGACAAGGGTAGGGAGTGGCGTGGGTAACAGCACCCCAACAAATGTACCTACCCACCACCGATTATAACGACCCAATTAGGACCACGTAACCACCCTCTAACCATTGTGTATCAGCCTCGAACTAACTACAGCGACCCCTCCCTTTCCCTCTCTCCCATTCCCCCTTTCGTCCCTCCCCTACCCCCTCACCATTCCATCCTTCCCTATCACCCCCTCCCTCCTCCCACCTACCCCGCCTCTCCCTAAGGTAAACTAAATTATACATGTCCCAGACCAAAGTTCAGCACCACCTCTGCGTGTCCTTGACGGGGTTATGACGTGTCCCATCATCAATGTATGGCGCGTGTGGGTTCCCTTCTGTACACGCGTTCATGACATGTTTGACACGAGGGAACACGTGGCGGTGTTGGACACGCTCAGCACGCGTATTGATCGTGTCTTGGTGTGGATATGGAGGCTTGTGGAACGTAAGAATAATCACCCAGCGCATGTGAAAACATAAGAACATCGGGATTAGAGATAGATGCATAAGGGCCTTTTTGGCCCAAGCAAGGAAGCTCAAATTGGTCCAGGTTCGAGACACCTCCTATTAATACCCCCCACACAAACTCATTCATATATAAATATATATATATATATATATATATATATATATATATATATATATATATATATATATATATATATATATATATATATATATATATATGTCGTACCTAGTAGCCAGAATGCACTTCTCGGCCTACTATGCAAGGCCCGATTTGCCTAATAAGCCAAGTTTTCCTGAATTAATATATTTTCTCTAATTTTTTTCTTATGAAATGATAAAGCTACCCATTTCATTATGTATGAGGACAATTTTTTTTTATTGGAGTTAAAATTAACGTAGATATATGACCGAACCTAACCAACCCTACCTAACTTAACCTAACCTATCTTTATAGGTTAGGTTAGGTTAGATAGCCGAAAAACTTAGGTTAGGTTAGGTTAGGTAGGTTAGGTAGTCGAAAAACAATTAATTCATGAAAACTTGGCTTATTAGGCAAATCGGGCCTTGCATAGTAGGCTGAGAAGTGCGTTCTGGCTACTAGGTACGACATATATATATATATATATATATATATATATATATATATATATATATATATATATATATATATATATATATATATATATATTATATATCTAACCTACGCTTGAAACACTACAAGAACACGCACGAAATAATAGTGATTATATACGTTTCGGTCCATCCTCGGGTTTATGCTTTTCACCTCATATTAATATACACCCCAAATGACTCTTGAACATGTGTACTTTCCTACATAGTAATATGGACTAGATTCTGTTATATATTGGGCTCGTCTAGAGATCTGCGGACACTGGGATCGGTCTGTTAGAGTAGTTTGGACGTCGATAGCTTCGTGAGATTTCAGCACATAGGCTTAACGACTTCGGGTAAATGTTGGAAGTGTTAAAGTGGTAGTTGCTGGAAATGAGGAACTACTCTTCATGGGTTGTTACTGAACATGGTAACATGTTGTTCCTCAACGTTGATGAACCAGCATGACGAACACATTCCAGCAATTAAACTCAGATACATATACACACACACACACATACACACGCACGCACACGCACACACACAGATATACACAGAGTAGCAGTGGGTCTGGTAGCTGAGTGGACAGCGCGCGGGAATCCCGGACTAGGCAGAGATAAATGGGCATAGTTTCTTTCACCCTGATGCACCTGTTACCTTTCCAGTAAATAGATACCTGGGAGATAGACAGTTGTTACGGGCTGCTTCCTAGGTGTGTGTGTGTGTGTGTGTGAAAAAAATAGTACAGTAGTTAGTAACAGTTGATTGAGAATTGAGAGGCGGGCCGAAAGAGCAGAGCTCAACCCCCGCAAGTACAACTAGGTGGAATACACACACACACACACACACACACACACACACACACACACACACACACACACAAAACCAGCCTTAGCGTCCATTCCGAAAACCCGCGAAAGATTCCCAGCAAATAAAGAACCAGATTCGCACAAAGTTTGCGAAAGTAACGATTTCAGAGTTGCCACCTTCTTGTGCTGCACCACCCTGTAATGGAGTCGAGGCTCAGCTACTCCCCTCTCTCTCTTCTCTCACTCTCACTCCTCCATTCTTCTCTCCCTTTCTCTCCCTTCTTACCTTTATCTCCCATCACGGATCCTCCCTCCCCACACTCTCAAAACCTGCTTTAAATCTTTCTGTATATTACAGTGCCAGCTACTTTCTCTCTCTCTCTCTCTCTCTCTCTCTCTCTCTCTCTCTCTCTCTCTCTCTCTCTCTCTCTCTCTCTGTCTCTCTCTCTCTCTCTCTCTCTCTCTCTCTCTCTCTCTCTCTCTCTCTCTCTCTCTCTCTCTCTCTTCCTCTTCCTTCTGAAATCCATTTGACTCATCTGTGTTTCCAGTTTCCAGGTTACGAATCCCCTTCATTTCCATTCTTGCTTACTTTCAACATGGCATCACTGTCTATTTTTTCAATTCCAATTAATATTTTGTAGTTCGTGATCATGTCTGCCGTATTCCGTCATTTATTTCCCCTTAACTTAGTAACGAGGCTTGTTCGGGTTCTCATACTCAATAATGGGTCGAATCTTTTGACCCTAATACCCCACCTAATCCAAATCTTTAGCATGATATCCATTACCACAATCTTTAGTCTTATACTACTATTATCCCTAATCTTTTGCTCTCTGCTATCTCAGCCCTTCATCCATATCCAGGATCTTTCCAGAGATATCCTACCGTGACCCACAATGCTCTACACACAGGATCCGCTCAACAAACTCTTGGCTTCTCACCCCACAAAGGATTGGAACCCAATTACGCGAGTTGAAGGGGTTTCTATGAGCGTCGGTCCTCTTGTGCTGATGCTGCTGTAACAGCTGAATTGCCTTGTTTGGGGGGCTATTTGATACATATTTCTTCCCCCACCCCCCTCTCTCACCTCCTAGAGATGTATTGGTTGTAGTGGTGGTTGTAGTGGTGGTTGTAGTAGTGGTTGTAATGGTGGTTGTAGTGGTGTCTGAGGTTGATATCAGGAAGTTGCGATTTTGGGTGTAACAATGGTGGTTGGTAGTTGTTATGGTGGTGGTGGTGGTGGTGGTAGCGATGGTGGTTGAAATAATGGCGGTAATTGTAAAGTACCTTTTGATAATTGTTGTTGAATGATTCAGTATAAATGTATAATGAATGGAAAAAAATTACAAATAATATACATACAAATATATTTACACACACACACACACACACACACACACACACACACACACACACACACACACACACACACACACACACACACACACACACACACACACACACACACACACACACACACACATACACACACACACACACACACACACACACACACACACACACACACACACACACACACACACACACATACACACACACACACACACACACACACACACACACACACACACACACACACACACACAAGGCTGTTGGTCCAGATGGGATCTCACCATGGGTACTGAAAGAGTGTGCAGAGGCACTTTGCCTGCCACTCTCCATAGTGTATAGTAAGTCACTAGAGACGGGAGACCTACCAGAAATATGGAAGACGGCGAATGTGGTCCCAATATACAAAAAGGGCGACAGACAAGAGGCACTGAACTACAGGCCAGTGTCCTTGACTTGTATACCATGCAAGGTGATGGAGAAGATCGTGAGAAAAAACCTGGTAACACATCTGGAGAGAAGGGACTTCGTGACAAATCGCCAACATGGATTCAGGGAGGGTAAATCTTGCCTTACAGGCTTGATAGAATTCTACGATCAGGTGACACAGATTAAGCAAGAAAGAGAGGGCTGGGCGGACTGCATTTTCTTGGATTGTCGGAAAGCCTTTGACACAGTACCGCATAAGAGGCTGGTACATAAGCTGGAGAGACAGGCAGGTGTAGCTGGTAAGGTGCTCCAGTGGATAAGGGAGTATCTAAGCAATAGGAAGCAGAGAGTTACGGTGAGGGGTGAGACCTCCGATTGGCGTGAAGTCACCAGTGGAGTCCCACAGGGCTCTGTACTCGGTCCTATCTTGTTTCTGATATATGTAAATGATCTCCCGGAGGGTATCGATTCATTTCTCTCAATGTTTGCGGACGATGCTAAAATTATGAGAAGGATTAAAACAGAAGAGGACTGTTTGAGGCTTCAAGAAGACCTAGACAAGCTGAAGGAATGGTCGAACAAATGGTTGTTAGAGTTTAACCCAACCAAATGTAATGTAATGAAGATAGGTGTAGGGAGCAGGAGGCCAGATACAAGGTATCATCTGGGAGAGGAAATTCTTCAGGAGTCAGAGAAGGAAAAAGACTTGGGGGTTGATATCACGCCAGACCTGTCTCCTGCAGCACATATCAAGCGGATAACATCAGCGGCATATGCCAGGCTGGCCAACATACGAACGGCATTCAGAAACTTGTGTAAAGAATCATTCAGAACTTTGTATACCACATATGTCAGGCCAATCCTGGAGTATGCAGCCCCAGCATGGAGTCCATATCTAGTCAAGGATAAGACTAAACTGGAAAAGGTTCAAAGGTTTGCCACCAGACTAGTACCCGAGCTGAGAGGTATGAGCTACGAGGAGAGACTACGGGAATTAAACCTCACTTCGCTGGAAGACAGAAGAGTTAGGGGGGACATGATCACCACATTCAAGATTCTGAAGGGGATTGATAGGGTAGATAAAGACAGTCTATTTAACACAAGGGGAACACGCACAAGGGGACACAGGTGGAAACTGAGTGCCCAAATGAGCCACAGAGATATTAGAAAGAACTTTTTTAGTGTCAGAGTGGTTGACAAATGGAATGCATTAGGAAGTGATGTGGTGGAGGCTGACTCCATACACAGTTTCAAGTGTAGATATGACAGAGCCCGATAGGCTCATGAATCTGTACACCTGTTGATTGACGGTTGAGAGGCGGGACCAAAGAGCCAGAGCTCAACCCCCGCAAACACAACTAGGTGAGAACTAGGTGAGTACACACACACACACACATACACATCTATTGTGTAAATATAAATATACCTACAATAATTAGACCTACAATAAAATAATTAATAATAATTCAGTGTGTTAGGGGACAAGCAGCCAGAGTGTATTTATACACGTTAGGCTTATATCGAGATCCCCCCCCCCGCCGCAGGGTCTGACCCCTCCCCAGGATGCAACCCCGCAATAAGCTGACTAACTCCTGGGTGCCTACTTACTACTAGGTGAACAGATGCATTAGGTGATAGGAAACACGCCCAACTATTTCATTACCGCTCGGGATTCGAACCCGTAATTCGCTACTGTGAGTCAAGAACGAACCCGACTGTTCTACCGGGGCCCTACAATAAATAAATAGGCCTACAATAAATAAAATAGGCCTACAGTAAATAAAATAGGCCTACGATAAATAAAATAGGCCTACAATGAATAAAATAGGCCTACAGTAAATAAAATAGGCCTACAATGAATAAAATAGGCCTACAGTAAATAAAATAGGCCTACGATAAATAAAATAGGCATTCAATAAATTAGTTAAGGACAAGAAACAAAATAGGATTATGAAAAGGGAAAGAGGTGAAAGTGTCAAGAAAGAAGGAAGAGGTGAACATGGCAAAGAAGGAAGAGGTAGAAGTGAGAAAGAAAGAAGAGGTGAAAGTGACAAAGAAGGAAGATGTGAAAGTGAGGAAGAATCCAGCCAGGAAAATCTACGAGGCATTTTCCTGAAGCAAAGTGTCTGAAATTGGCGGTGATGGAAGCGCCAAGTGCAGAGTTGGCGAGGTGTACATTTGGCGAGGCTCCTGCTATCACCAGGTCCTCTCATTCGCCAATATTTTCACTCCGCTAACTTTTTTGGCACAGATAAGAGAGAGAGAGAGAGAGAGAGAGAGAGAGAGAGAGAGAGAGAGAGAGAGAGAGAGAGAGAGAGAGAGAGAGAGAGAGAGAGAGAGAGAGAGAGAGAGAGAGAGAGAGAGAGAGAGAGAGAGAGAGAGAGAGAGAGAGAGAGAGAGAGAGAGAGAGAGAGAGAGAGAGAGAGAGAGAGAGAGAGAGAGAGAGAGTGAAGAGAGAGAGAGAGAGAGAGAGAGAGAGAGAGAGAGAGAGAGAGAGAGAGAGAGAGAGAGAGAGAGAGAGAGAGAGAGAGAGAGACATCTTCGTGGTCAAGAGATAAATGACATCGATTCTCAACACCGCAAAGGCCCGGTACCAATCCCGGCCAGAGCAGAAACAATTTGGCAGCACTTCCTTTCACCTGATGCACCTCTTCTAGGAGCTAGTATGGCCAGGGGCTGCTTTCATGGGATCGAGACGGCATGTTCACAAATATGAGGCGAAGAAATTTCCTGAAACACCCTGTACACGAAACATCTAATTCATTCACTCAATTCAAACTCATCAAATATTTACGACTAATGACCTGACCGAAACGCTATGCTTGTTAGAGGCATTACAAGACTGTCAGAACTCCTTGTGTAGATCAATCAATTTACACGTGAAAATGGGGGCCACTGTCATCATGGAACGACAGTTACAAAACCATTAAGATTTCAACTTAAGATTCAACAGAGCAGAAGAAGTTGTTAAACACATATGGCAAAATCTTACTGAAGCGACCATACGAGTCATAAATACTCATACTCCGCCCAAGTAAAACAGAAACAAGCAACACTTAGTGGACCAGCCAGAGGCTTAGGGCCCGCGCAGGAATATCCCTGCCAAAAAAAAAAAAAATATCATTGAACTTCGTGTTATCAAAACTCAACACCGGTCTCGTTCCTACGCTAACCAATCACGCTAGTTCCACCAATTAACACCTCCCTGACACCTGTATGCAATGGGCAATTAGAAGCTCAAAATGATGTCCGGGGAATATATTGCATATACATCAAAACTGACATGTGTTTTAAATATATGTACCAGGGCTTCACATGTGTTTTTTTGGTGCTAAGAATGACAGAACCAGATCTAGTCAAGAGGTGCTAATTCACCTCACTGGGTACCTGCTTGATACCTGCTTGATGGTGTTTGGTCCACCAGGCTGTTGCTTGCAGCGACCCGCATTAAGCGTCACGATATGAGGAGCTAAAATGCTTACTTAATACAACGGAGAACTTGATGAGTAATCCCGCCACATATTCATACGCGCGCTCTTCTTAGCCCTTGATGAATAGGGGGGATCATCTCTACTCGTCATGGGACTCGTCTCACATCAAGATGCATTCTGGAGTTAGTACTTGAAGCTCTCAAGGGGGACTAGACTACTCAAGCGTCTACACATCATGACATCCAGAAACCATCCATGAGAATGAGGTGATACCTTATCTTGAGGTGCTTCCGGGGCTTAGCGTCCCCGCGGCCCGGTCGTCGACCAAGGTCTCATATGGAGCTATGGATGAGGCAGGCGAGATCATACCTCATATCTCATAATGAGGGGAATTATCAGGGGAAAGCACCAAGACATTACGACTATATAGAACTTGGAAGAGTTCAAAGGTTAAGGATTTGGGATGGGACGGCGGAAAGGAATGGTGCCCAACCACTTGGACGGTCGGGGATTGAACGCCGACCTGCAAGATGAGGAGCCTTCACAGAGAGCACCGATCAGAATGCAGGTTATCTTCCATCACTCGCATGTGATCGGGTGAACTATGGGTTCCTTTGACGCCACTGAGAATAGGTTAGGGAATAGGGAATAGGTTAAGGAATAGGAAATAGGTTATCTCAGCGGTTGGCGAAGTGTTGACCTTCCCTACTATCCTACACTCTATCCAACATGGCGGCCAGATCACCTATCATTATACAGGCCAGATGTGTAACTGCTATGTGTCACCACACACACACACACACACACACACACACACACACACACACACACACACACACATACACATACACACACTTTTTAGATATTAGAAAGAACGTTTTTAGTGTCAGAAGATATTAGAAAGAACTTTTTTAGTGTCAGAGTGGTTGACAAATGGAATGCATTAGGCAGTGATGTGGTGGAGGCTGACTCCATACACAGTTTTAAGTGTAGATATGACAGAGCCCAGTAGGCTCAGGAACCTGTACACCTGTTGATTGACGGTTGAGAGGCGGGACCAAAGAGCCAGAGCTCAACCCCCGCAAGCACAATTAGGTGAGTACACACACACACACACACACACACACACACACACACACACACACACCCACACACACACACACACACACCCATGACTCAGGACCGTAAACAATGATCGCTTCAGTGACAGCCTCGACCCTCCCTCTCTTCCTCTCCCTTCACTTCCTTCTCTCTCCCTCTGCCTCCATTTCCCCTTCATTTTCTTCTCTATTCTGTGATACGTCGCTTCCCGTTCTCAAACCTCTCATCCCTCTGTTACCTCTTCTTTCTTCCTCCTTGTTTCTTTCCTTTTTAACAAGTGGGTACAGGAGTAGACGACTTCTCTTCTCTTGGATGAGATCTTTCCCTACCCATGGCTCGTGGTAAAGTTTACCTTATGACCTGCAAATCGGGTTTATTGCCAGGTCGCAGATTACTGCTGGGTGAACAGTGGCAACAGTTATGGAATGGTTCTCAATGCTTTCTGGGTTTTGTCATAGGACGAATGTATTCACCTAGTTGTATTCACCTAATTGTGCTTGCGGGGGTTTGAGATCTGCTCTTTCGGCCCGCCTCTTAACTGTCAATCAATCAACTTTTTCACACACACACACACACACACACACACACACACACACACACACACACACACACACACACACACACACACACACACACACACACACACACATACCGAAAGGGGAATTATGAACAGATGAGAAGTTTCCTAAGTGAAATACCTTGGGACACAGACCTCAGAGACAAGTCTGTACAGGGTATGATGGACTATGTTACCCAAAAGTGTCAGGAGGCAGTAAACAGGTTCATCCCGGCCCAAAGGGAAAAATCCGAGAAGCAACAGAAGAATCCATGGTATAATAGGGCATGTATGGAAGCGAAGAAACTGAACAAAAAGGCGTGGAGGAACTTCCGGAATAACAGAACACCAGAAAGCAGAGAGAGATACCAGAGAACCAGGAATGAGTACGTCAGGGTGAGAAGAGAAGCAGAGAAAAATTTTGAAAATGATATAGCAAACAAAGCCAAGACCGAACCAAAGCTACTCCACAGTCACATCAGAAGGAAAACAACAGTGAAAGAACAGGTATTGAAACTTAGAACAGGCGAGGACAGGTATACAGAGAATGACAGAGAGGTGTGTGAGGAACTCAACAAGAGGTTCCAGGAGGTCTTCACAATAGAACAGGGTGAGGTCACTGTGCTAGGAGAAAGGGAGGTAAACCAGGCGGCCTTGGAGGAGTTCGAAATTACGAGAGAGGAGGTCAAGAGACACCTGCTGGATCTGGATGTTAGAAAGGCTGTTGGTCCAGATGGGATCTCACCATGGGTACTGAAAGAGTGTGCAGAGGCACTTTGCCTGCCACTCTCCATAGTGTATAGTAAGTCACTAGAGACGGGAGACCTACCAGAAATATGGAAGACGGCGAATGTGGTCCCAATATACAAAAAGGGCGACAGACAAGAGGCACTGAACTACAGGCCAGTGTCCTTGACTTGTATACCATGCAAGGTGATGGAGAAGATCGTGAGAAAAAACCTGGTAACACATCTGGAGAGAAGGGACTTCGTGACAAATCGCCAACATGGATTCAGGGAGGGTAAATCTTGCCTTACAGGCTTGATAGAATTCTACGATCAGGTGACACAGATTAAGCAAGATAGAGAGGGCTGGGCGGACTGCATTTTCTTGGATTGTCGGAAAGCCTTTGACACAGTACCGCATAAGAGGCTGGTACATAAGCTGGAGAGACAGGCAGGTGTAGCTGGTAAGGTGCTCCAGTGGACAAGGGAGTATCTAAGCAATAGGAAGCAGAGAGTTACGGTGAGGGGTGAGACCTCCGATTGGCGTGAAGTCACCAGTGGAGTCCCACAGGGCTCTGTACTCGGTCCTATCTTGTTTCTGATATATGTAAATGATCTCCCGGAGGGTATCGATTCATTTCTCTCAATGTTTGCGGACGATGCTAAAATTATGAGAAGGATTAAAACAGAAGAGGACTGTTTGAGGCTTCAAGAAGACCTAGACAAGCTGAAGGAATGGTCGAACAAATGGTTGTTAGAGTTTAACCCAACCAAATGTAATGTAATGAAGATAGGTGTAGGGAGCAGGAGGCCAGATACAAGGTATCATCTGGGAGAGGAAATTCTTCAGGAGTCAGAGAAGGAAAAAGACTTGGGGGTTGATATCACGCCAGACCTGTCTCCTGCAGCACATATCAAGCGGATAACATCAGCGGCATATGCCAGGCTGGCCAACATACGAACGGCATTCAGAAACTTGTGTAAAGAATCATTCAGAACTTTGTATACCACATATGTCAGGCCAATCCTGGAGTATGCAGCCCCAGCATGGAGTCCATATCTAGTCAAGGATAAGACTAAACTGGAAAAGGTTCAAAGGTTTGCCACCAGACTAGTACCCGAGCTGAGAGGTATGAGCTACGAGGAGAGACTACGGGAATTAAACCTCACTTCGCTGGAAGACAGAAGAGTTAGGGGGGACATGATCACCACATTCAAGATTCTGAAGGGGATTGATAGGGTAGATAAAGACAGTCTATTTAACACAAGGGGAACACGCACAAGGGGACACAGGTGGAAACTGAGTGCCCAAATGAGCCACAGAGATATTAGAAAGAACTTTTTTAGTGTCAGAGTGGTTGACAAATGGAATGCATTAGGCAGTGATGTGGTGGAGGCTGACTCCATACACAGTTTCAAGTGTAGATATGACAGAGCCCGATAGGCTCATGAATCTGTACACCTGTTGATTGACGGTTGAGAGGCGGGACCAAAGAGCCAGAGCTCAACCCCCGCAAACACAACTAGGTGAGTACAACTAGGTGAGTACACACACACACACACACACACACACACACACACACACACACACACACACACACACACACACACACACACACACACACACGCACACACACACCACCACCACCACCACCACCAGGAAGCAGCCCATAGCACCTGTCTTAACGCCCAGGTACCTATTTACTGCTAGGTAACAGGTGCATCAGGGTAAAAGAAACTCTGCGCCATTTGTTTGCGCCATGGCCGGGGATCTAACCCAGGTCTCAGGATTATGAGTCCTGAGCGCTGTCCTCTCAGCCACAGGCCCCCCAGTGTGGTGTGTGTGTGTGTGTGTGTGTGAGAGAGAGAGAGAGAGAGAGAGAGAGAGAGAGAGAGAGAGAGAGAGAGAGAGAGAGAGAGAGAGAGAGAGAGAGAGAGAGAGAGAGAGAGAGAGGGGGGGGGAGGGAGGGAGGGAGGGAGGGAGGGGGAGGGAGAGAGAGAGAGAGAGAGAGAGAGAGAGAGAGAGAGAGAGAGAGAGGAGAGAGAGAGAGAGAGAGAGAGAGAGAGAGAGAGAGAGAGAGAGACAGACAGACAGAGAAGACAGACAGAGACGACAGACAGACAGACAGACAGACAGACAGACAGACAGACAGACAGACAGACAGACAAACAAACAAACAGACAAACATAAAACAGAAAGAAAGAAAACCACTGAAAATAAATCAAACCTTTATAACCAAATCACACCATCAACTTCCAAACCAAAAAAATCTAGTGAAAATTTAAACACTTATGAAAGAAACCCCAACAAAAAATCCCCCCCCCCCCCACAATCAAAATCCCAGACCTAGTGTGAAGGGGGCGTGTCAGTTGCCATGGTAACATCTTACACACACCTGTAACGAGCACAGGAGCAGCATCTCATCTTCCTCCTCTTAGTACGATCACCGGAGAGCATCATCCCCCTCTCTCTTCCCTGGCGCCATTTCTCTTCGCCACAAAACATCGCGAAATATTGTACAGTGATTCTGTACCTCAAGCCATCGCCTGGATAAGTACCTACGGGCTCACCATAGCCCGTGCTACTTGGAACTGTTTGTTCCAAGTAGCGAATCTTTAACAACGTCGCCTGGATGGTGTGTATATGTGGGGTGTATATTTGTGGAAGGGGGGGGGGTGTATATTGGCTGTGTAAAGTGTGGACATTTTATATTTGGGGGAGAGGGGTGTATTTCAGGAGGAAGGTGTATTTTTTTGCGGTGTATCTCCCGTATTTTACGGGGCTGTATTTTAGGGAGGGGTGTGCATTTTGATGGAGGATGTGTATTAGAGGGTGTGTATATATTGGGTGAAGGTGTATTTTTGGGGGAGTGTATATCTGAATGTGTATTTTTGGGATGTATATTAGTTGGTGAATAATGGAGAGGGTGTATATTAGTATATATATATATATATATATATATATATATATATATATATATATATATATATATATATATATATATATATATTGGAAGAGGGAATACATTACTGCAGAGTATACATTACTGCAGACTATACAATACTGCAGAGTATACATGGCTATAGAGAATACATTAGAGGCGGGAATATCATTCTTTCAAACTATACCATCCTCTCAAAGATCACTGTATTCTAACTCAATGATCTAGAGTTTGAATACAGCTGCATTATACATCTCCCTGGGAATACAGGCCCTTCTAGCCACATAATACAACATACCCACATAGGTCAGATGCAGCCCACCAACCTGGCTGACCTCAGTAATTATGTATACTAATCGTCTCATAATTATTAAATATTATTGCTAAAAAAAATGATAAGTACAGTATTTTAACTATTCATATTATTATTAATTATTATTAGTACTCGTATTCAAATAAATGCAATAATAATAATAATAATTTTACTGATTGGTGCAGTAGTTGTTCCGACACTTGCGTTAGTTATTGTGTTGCAATATATATGTTGTATAGTTGGAATATTTACATAAAACCTGCAATATATGAAGTATTTCTGTAATTGAGGAGCAAACCTTATTGATGTGTGTGTGTAAACCTGTGTTTACTTACCTGAAACAGGTGTTGGGCGGTGCGTGAGTTTTCACAGGTGACTGGAGGGGGTCAATGGTGTGTGACCCCCCACACCCACCCACACACAGTACACAGGACCTCTATTAAGCAGGTCCTGGATTCACCATAAGGGAGGTAGGAGGTCTGGTAAAAGGACTGGTTGAACTGACCTGAATAGTTACGCAGTGGCACCTGTGTGGTAATGATTTGATTAATTAGGCCGAATTCCACCTGCGTCGTGGACTAGCGTGGACAACAAGGGAGCTGTATTGTCTGGTTTGAGTTGTGAGCAGAGACAGATAGTGTGGGTTGAGATGTGTGAGGTGTGAGGTGAGATGTGAGAGTGTGGAGTGAGATATGTGAGTGTGGGGTGAGAGATGTGAGAGTGTGGGGTGAGATGTGAGAGTGTGGAGTGAGATGTGAGAGTGTGGGGTGAGATGTGAGAGTGTGGAGTGAGATGTGAGAGTGTGGGGTGAGATGTGAGAGTGTGGGGTGAGATGTGAGAGTGTGGAGTGAGATGTGAGAGTGTGGGGTGAGATGTGAGAGTGTGGGGTGAGATGTGAGAGTGTGGAGTGAGATGTGAGAGTGTGGGGTGAGAGATGTGAGTGTGGGGTGAGATGTGAGAGTGTGGGGTGAGATGTGAGAGTGTGGGGGGAGATGTGAGAGTGTGGGGCGAGATGTGAGAGTGTGGGGTGAGATATGTGAGTGTGGGGTGAGAGATGTGAGATGTGGGGGGAGATGTGAGAGTGTGGGGCGAGATGTGAGAGTGTGGGGTGAGATATGTGAGTGTGGGGTGAGAGATGTGAGATGTGGGGGGAGGGGGGTTACGTCACCACATAACGTAATGGCGTCATTATACTTCATCTCGTGACCGTCAATCAGACGGAAGCCATCTGGAAAGTTTCATGTCTATTGGCTAATTCGTGGCTTAGGTCAACATGTTCTGGGACCGGCGTTCGAGCAGCAACCAGCAGGTTCTATAATTGGGTCCACCACCTACACCAGCTGTGGACATCTTGCACAACGTTGCAGAACAACTGCACAAAAGAGCCACGTCAACACCTGCCAACATACGTTACTTAAGCCGAATCGTTCAAATCATTCCCGACCTGATCACTATTGTTGAAACGAGAGAGCTTGGAAGACTATTGCAAGACCGGTCTGCAAGTTGATGACAGTCAACGCAATCAAGTGTATCAACGGAATTGTGAGGAACTGTGCAGAGGGAGTGAGTATAATATTGCAACATGCAACAGACAGGCTCTGCTCGAACGGGAACCCTGACGCGAGTGTCGCACTGATGTGTGTAAGGTTGATGAAGCTTGCACCGCCACCGGTGTCCCATTGTTCAACTCCAGCAGTGCCACGGCAGCTGGCTAGTCGCCCCCCCCCCTGCAGGTAGCCAGCTGGGGTGTGGCGGCACCACACCACCTGTGGTGTGGAGGAACCCTACACCACCTGCGGAGACTGCTGCAGGAGTGTGAAAGTGAATGAGCAACTTAGTGTGAACGAACTCAGCTACGAAGCGAGAATATTCAATTTTACACCACAGTGGTTTTATATATTTTAAACCCCAGTGTTCCTATGTGTTGTTTGTCTCTGGCGAGGAGACCAATTTGGAGGATTTTCAATCTGTACTCTCCCGGTGAAACAGGTGGAACAGGTGTGGGGGTTGAGGTGCTAGGAGGAGGAATCGGTGTATACACAACTCACCTGACTACAGGTATGTACACCTGACTCCTGCAGAGACGCAGGTGTCAGGTGTATCCTTTCCCCTGCTTACAAGAGGGAGTCAAGAAGCGGGGTTTACCTTCTCCTGCTTGTACCCCCGTTTCCTTTCACCTAATAACTATGTCCCCCCTAGAAATAAATAGGTACTCAAATTTAGACAAATGCTGTGGACAGCATCCCGGGAAAGGTCATCATTAGTTTGTCAAAAGAGACTTTACATCTGATGCCTCTGTTCACCTAGCAGTAAATAGGTAGCTGGGAGTTAAACAACAGTTGAAGACTACCTCCTCCTATCCCAGGTCAGTCGTTGACCTCAACAAATCAAACAGGCTCCCTATCCCGGATTGGAGGGACAGGGAGCCTGTCCCCCTGTCCCTGAAAAAAACAGAGGATCACCCCTCAGTCTGACCCCTTCCACATATACCAAAAAAAAAAAACTCATGCAAAAGTCATGGCCGCTAAAATGTGGTAAAAAATTAAAATAACCCCCCTCCACATCCTGCCTAAAATAGCAATTGTTTGGGAGGGAGAAGGGTAACTGGGCAAATTAT
Organism: Procambarus clarkii; assembly: GCF_040958095.1. Taxonomy (NCBI): domain Eukaryota; kingdom Metazoa; phylum Arthropoda; class Malacostraca; order Decapoda; family Cambaridae; genus Procambarus; species Procambarus clarkii. The sequence continues at coordinate 41,373,575 of NC_091166.1, read as the reverse complement.
TTTGTTTACCAAGGGCGCCTGGTGATAATACTATTTTACCGGGCTTTCTAAGATAGCATTTCCATCGTCGACTTGACCTGTCATTCCCTGATTGACCTTGAAGTAAACTGAGCACTTGTTGATATACAGATGTGTCTAGAGTGCAGCTGTATTATAATGGGAATGGTACTGATAGTCATGGAATAACAGTACCATTCCTACTGAACATTACTTTTACGAGAGAGAGAGAGAGAGAGAGAGAGAGAGAGAGAAAGAGAGAGAGAGAGAGAGAGAGAGAGAGAGAGAGAGAGAGAGAGAGAGAGAGAGAGAGAGAGAGAGAGAGAGAGAGAGAGAGAGAGAGTAAGAGAGAGAGGACATATATCAAAACCCAACCTCCAAAGAACATAGAAAGTAACCAAGATCATCAAATTTACCCTCCCAAGTCGCTCCAGGATGAAGAGACCTGACTGCCTGTCATTCACCATCGTGCTTCAAATCCTCGTCAGCTCCCAGCGCCCCATTGGCTGTGTCAGACCCTCTGGAGGGCCAATCTTCACCCAGAAAGTCGAACACCCACTGCCAGAAAACACCACCCTACCTCTGTACCCCACCGGCAGGAAATCAGATTCGGTTCCTGTTGGTCTGATTGTCATCATGGCATCGCTACTCTGCATTGTTGTCTGTTATGACACCTCTAACAATACTTGGGGTCTGGAACACGTCTAATACGCGTTTGTGTACTGGTGGGTGATTAAACTTGCCGGCTGAGAACTAGCAAAAGCGTAGTCATCTTTCCACGTCGCCAATGAGCGCCTTCCCCTCTCCTGTGTGTGGATTTTTTACTATTTGTATTTTGTTTAATATTTGTGTCTGCAGAATCGAGCTATTAGCTATTGGACACTGCCTTATGTCTACGAAAGTGTGTGTGTCTGTGAGTGTGTGTGTGCACGCAAGCACGCGCGTGTGCGTGTGAACCCTGCACGACTGCTCTACCATGCCCCAAAGAGGACACAGGGGGGGGGGGGTTGTGTACATGTCCACTACCACCAGGACAACATCATGTCACCCCTGGCACCCCTGGCACCCCTGGCACCCCTCACCCCACACCTCTAAACTAAGCTTCCAGTTGAATTATTCCGTGTATATCGCCAGTGGGAGTCGGGTCAGACACTATATAGGCTACTGACAGCGTCACCGTGAAAGCATCTTAGCACTGGAGGGTAGACGAGAGAGAGAAAGAGAGAGAGAGAGAGAGAGAGAGAGAGAGAGAGAGAGAGAGAGAGAGAGAGAGAGAGAGAGAGAGAGAGAGAGAGAGAGAGAGAGAGAGAGAGAGAAAGAGAGAGAGAGAGAGAGAGAGAGAGAGAGAGAGAGAGAGAGAGAGAGAGAGAGAGAGAGAGAGAGAGAGAGAGACCAACAAACTAGCAGCTTCACAGTCTCCAGCATCACTTCACACTGGATGCTGCGGGTCATCTGGAAAACGATTTGCTCTCATCACCCACCCTGACTCATCTATGTAAACACAAATCATCCGACTCATCCATACACATCTGTGTGCATAACTCAGCTGACTCATCCAGTCACCCGTTTCCACAAATCATCTCATAAAAGCTTAAACTTCACATTAAGTCAGCTGGCGTGAGCTCCAGCTTTTTAAGACTGAAAAAGTTAAGTCTTAAAGGCCAACTGAAAAAAACTCCAAACATTCTTACCTAGCAAACAGGATCGAAGTTCCTCTGTAACATCATAAACACACAAACATCCCAATTCATAAAACCAATAGATGTTTGTGTGTTTTTGTATAGTAAACATCCTGCTTTCCCTCTCAGCTGATACCTCAGCCCATTCTCCCAAGGTTTCCCCAACGTGAAGAAAACGGTCAATTTAAAGTGCCCCTTATCCTATCCTCCCAGAGGACCCAAAACAGAAAACGGGACAGTATGACACTTTCGCCAGCCGATTTCATTTTCTAGTACGACAGTTTTTGGCCTTGTGTAACGCATACGATCGAAATGCGACGTTCTTTATAAGAGGACAGGTTGGGTGCTATTCTCACAACACATTCACAGCTAATCGCCCGTGTTATTGGCTATTACACCCCCGCAAATCACTCCTTTCCGATTATGAAACAGTTTTCATTGTTTGTGTTAATACTGATATTAAATATACACATATATATTCTTGAGAAAGTGCTCTAATCCGTGGGATGACCTCCGACAAGCCGCTCGCTTCAAGTCCTCGTCGAGGCCACTAGTGTCAGTGAAACTTGGGTAAATTCAGGTAAATTTTTACTGTAACCGAAGCTATATGTCCTCGTGTAATTATATGGTCTCCAGAGCCAATGGTATGTGTGTGTCATTCGGCTGATTTCATAGTAACCTAACAACCTGTTTCAGAAAGCTGACAAACGTTCCCAATCAGTTGACACACACACATATAAACATTTCCAATCAGATGACTCAAATGCAATCTTTTTCAGTCTGCAGAATCTCAAACAAACGTTTCCAGACAGCTGAAACACATGCACACATACACACACACACACACACACACACACACACACACACACACACACACACACACACACACACACACACACACACACACACACACACACACATACACACACACAAAGCAAAACAAGGCAGTTAACACTATAATTGAGAGGGCAGCCTCTGCTGCCTGTAGAAATAGATCCCACCTGCTCATCATGGGCGACTTCAATCACGGAAAGATTGACTGGGAGAACAAGGAACCGCATGGAGGCGAGGATACGTGGAGAGCCAAACTATTGGAGGTGGTGACAAACAACTTTTTAACGCAGCATGTCGGAGAACCCACAAGGATGAGAGGCAATGACGAACCAGCGAGACTCGACCTAGTCTTCACTCTGAACGACTCCGACATAAGAGAAATCGGTTTTGAGGACCCAGTAGGAATGAGCGACCACAGTGTACTGGTGTTTGAGTACTTGATTGAAGAAGGGTTATTGAACTCGAGGAGGGATACCGAAACCAAAAGGTTAGCATACCGAAAGGGAAACTATGAGGGGATAAGAAAATTCCTAACAGATATAGCATGGGAAACAGAGCTCAGGGGAAAGACGGCCCAAGATATGATGGATTACATCACGCAGAAGTGCAAGGACGCAGCAAACAAGTTTGTCCCAGTCCAAAAGGAAAACAGAGAAATGAAGATGAGAAACCCATGGTTTAATCAAAGATGTAGGCTAGCTAAGCAGCAAAGTAAAAGGGCATGGAGAAACTATAGGAATAACAGGACACTGGAGAGCAGAGAAAGATACCAGAATGCCAGGAATGAATATGTCAGGATGAGAAGAGAGGCAGAAAGACAATACGAAAATGACATCGCAAGCAAGGCAAAGACTCAGCCTAAATTGTTGCATAGCCACATTAGGAGAAAAACAACAGTAAAGGAACAGGTTATGAGATTAAGGATAGGGGCGGAAGGATTCACTACAAATGACAAGGAAGTGTGTGAGGAATTGAATAAGAAATTCCAGGAGGTCTTCACCTTAGAACAAGGAGAAATTCCAGAGGTAAGTGAGGGAATAGCTAACCAGGAACCACTGGAAGAGTTTGAGATTACCAGTGGGGAAGTAAGGAAGTGTTTACTAGAGTTGGACGTGACGAAGGCTATAGGCCCAGATGGAATCTCCCCTTGGGTTCTAAAGGAAGGAGCAAGAGAACTGAGCCTACCACTCTCCATAGTGTATAACAAATCACTGGCAACAGGGGAACTGCCAGATACTTGGAAAGCAGCTAACGTAGTCCCGATATACAAGAAAGGGGATAGACAGGAGGCACTGAACTACAGGCCAGTGTCCCTAACCTGCATACCATGCAAGCTGATGGAGAAGATTGTGCGAAAAAAACTAGTGGAGCATCTGGAGCGAAGGAACTTTGTAACACAGCATCAACATGGGTTCAGGGATGGCAGGTCCTGCCTCACAGGGTTACTTGAATTCTACGACCAGGCAACAAAAATAAGGCAAGAAAGAGAAGGGTGGGCAGACTGCATATTTTTGGATTGTCAGAAAGCCTTTGATACAGTGCCACACAAGAGGCTAGTGCGAAAGTTGGAGATGCAGGCTGGAGTGAGAGGGAAGGTACTCCGGTGGATAGAGGAATACCTAAGCAACAGGAGACAACGAGTCTGTGTGAGGGGTGAGGTCTCAGATTGGCGAGACGTCACAAGTGGAGTCCCGCAGGGGTCAGTCCTTGGACCTATACTGTTTCTGGTATATGTAAATGATCTCCCAGAGGGTATAGATTCGTTCCTCTCAATGTTTGCCGACGATGCAAAAATTATGAGGAGGATTGAAACAGAGGATGATAGTAGGAGGCTACAAGATGACCTGGATAGACTGAGTGAATGGTCCAACAAATGGCTGTTGAAGTTCAACCCGAGTAAATGCAAAGTAATGAAACTAGGCAGTGGAAACAGGAGGCCAGGCACAGGATACAGAATAGGAGATGAAGTACTTAATGAAACAGACAGAGAGAAAGATCTAGGAGTTGATATCACACCAAACCTGTCTCCTGAAGCCCACATAAAGAGAATAACGTCTGCGGCATATGCGAGGCTGGCTAACATCAGAACGGCGTTCAGGAACCTGTGTAAGGAATCATTCAGAATCTTGTACACCACATATGTAAGACCAATCCTGGAGTATGCGGCCCCAGCATGGAGCCCGTACCTTGTCAAGCACAAGACGAAGCTGGAAAAAGTCCAAAGGTATGCTACTAGACTAGTCCCAGAACTAAGAGGCATGAGTTATGAGGAAAGGCTGCGGGAAATGCACCTCACGACACTGGAAGACAGAAGAGTAAGGGGGGACATGATCACAACCTACAAAATCCTCAGGGGAATCGACCGGGTAAACAAGGACGAACTTTTCAACACTGGTGGGACGCGAACAAGGGGACACAGGTGGAAGCTGAGTACCCAAATGAGCCACAGAGACGTTAGAAAGAACTTTTTCAGTGTCAGAGTAGTTAGCAAATGGAATGCACTAGGAAGTGATGTGGTGGAGGCTGACTCCATTCACAGTTTCAAATGTAGATATGATAGAGCCCAATAGGCTCAGGAATCTGTACACCAGTTGATTGACGGTTGAGAGGCGGGACCAAAGAGCCAGAGCTCAACCCCCGCAAGCACAATTAGGTGAGTAGGTGAGTACACACATAAACATTTCCAATCAGCTGACTCAAACGCAATCTATCCCAATCTGCAGAATCAAAATCAAACTTTTCTAATCAGCTGACATACACACACAAACGCTACCAATCAGCTCCCCCGCACACACACAAGCGTAATCAGTCGCCCCAACCAATAAGACGGCACAAAAGGCTCGCAATATCTAAGGGTCCTCTTGGGAGGAAGAAGAAGAAGATGCTGGCAAGCCGTGTATGTGTGTGTGTCTCTCCCTTCCCCCTTGCAAGGCGAAGCTCATTTGCATGCAACATATGGCGAGTGGGGCTGCAACGTACTCAATTCTTACCGTCCGGGTTGATATCGTTGCAAACTGATATCTCCCATATGCTTCAGACCCTCATTATACCATCTTAAACCGCCTCGTTGGCTCCATTTCCCATGCAATGGTTGCAATAAAAAATTGCAATGATTTATGCCTTACCGGAGAATGCACGTACCCAAACAAGCCTCTGCGACCAACGAAGCCGATGTAGAGAAAACGTAGATTCTACGGTGCTTTAATGTGTACTAATACGTCATATTTTGACCGGATTGGTTGATTTTCTATAAAGAGAGAGGGGGGACGTATTAGGTTGAAAGAGAAGATATTGCAACATACACCGCTTGTCAATATATCTCTGAGCGCACTCAGCAGCTTTATATGTCGCATATAAAAGCAGATATAGCAATATATCTGTTTTATATATGCGATATACGCAAATTACGTCAATTGCAATACACTTATCCTCCGCCCTCCTCCCTGCTTAGATGTATGCAAACTATACGACGAGACTTACAATACAATTCCTCCCTAAGGAATTTGTAAAGGAAAATACTTTAATATAAGAACACAAGGCATGTGATAATATTAGAATGATTCAACTCGTACGTTTCTGTCCTCCCTGAACCCTTATCCAGGATGGACCGAAACGTTCTTGTCGCTGACATTTCATGCGTTTGGTCTAACTACTTGGATTGGTTGGTAGAGGGAAGCGAAAGCTTCCGGCAGGGTCGGCGTTCGATTCCCCGATGGTTCAAGTAGTTGGGCGATGTTTTTTCATAGCCACGCTTCTTATCCTGATATGCCGGTTCCTTATCCTCATGTCCCAGCTCGTTATCCTCATGTCTCAGCTCGTTATCCTGATATCCCAGCTTCTTGTCTTCATATCCCATCTCGTTATCTTCGTATCCCAGCTCCTACTCCTCATATCCCAGCTCCTTGTCCTCATATCCCGGCTCTTTATCCTCATATCCCAGCTCCTTGTCCTCATATCCCACCTCCTTATCCTCATATCCCAGCTCGTTATCCTCATATCCCAGCTCCTTATCCTCATATCCCAGCTCCTTATCCTCATATCCCAGCTCCTTATCCTCATATCCCAGCTCCTTATCGTTCATATCACAGCTCCTTATCTTAAAATCCCTTCAGAGTGCTGCATAGTCATAATTTTCTTGGCGCTTTCTCTATATAAGAACATTAGAATTGCGGAACCAACACAACATCTATTGATCTACACAAGGCAGGTTCTATTTATATCCTCCCCAAACTCATTCACATGTCTAACCTTCGCTTGAAACAACTCCAGCAATCTCCCCTAATTACGTCACCCAAGGAATCAACAACTCCGTTTCCAAACCAGTA